>NC_143576.1:211120031-211262991 GCF_048544385.1 Mastigoproctus giganteus | reverse complement strand
GCCTTTCTAAGATCCAAGTATATAATATCAAAGTTATTCCCTGCATCCAGTTCTTTTGTGACTGCATCATAGTATCCAATCAAGTTGGTCAGGCAAGACTTCCCCTTAACAAAACCATGCTGTGTCTGAGCTATAACTGAAGTCTTGTCTAAATGATCCTGCAGTGCTTCTTTAATCAGTGCCTCCATTAATTTTCCTGGAACAGAAGTTAAGCTCACAGGTCTATAATTACTTGTGTCAGCCTTTGATCCTCCTTTGTGAATTGGGGTCACATTTGCACATTTCCAGTCTATGGGTACCTCCCCTGAGTCCAAGGAAGCTCTCATAATTATGGCTAAGGGGTTTGCTTACTGCCTTTGCTGCCTCCTTTAATATAACTGGACAGATCCCATCTACCCCGGGTGCCTTTCTTGTGTTTATCTTCAACAGTTTCTCCTCCACTTTACTCCCAGTTATTTCAAGATTCTGTAGCTTACTGCTAGAGTTGAATACACCTCTGGCATTCCCCTCGCTGAATAACTCCTCATGTGTGAATGTCGATGCAAAATATTCATTTAGTTTGTTAGCTACCTGAACAGGATCATCAACACTTGACCCATCAATATCAAGTGGACCAATCTGATTCATCCCTTTCCTTCTAGAGTTTACATAAGTAAAGAACTCTTTGCTGTTTTTCTTTGCATCCCTTGCCAAGGATTTCTCGTAATCTGCCTTCGCCTGCCTAACCTCCTTTGTAACTTGGTTGCATATCAACTTGTATCTATCATAGGCTTCTGTGTCATGTGTTAATTTGTATGTATCCCATGCATTTTTCTTCTCTGCCATATGCCTCATTAGTTCATCTGACATCCATTTAGGCGTAAACCTTGAACAATATTTCTTAGTTGGTATGTAAAGCCTAGTAGCTTCCAAGATAAGTTCTTTGAATGCTTCCCATTTTGAATTTGCTGTTGGTAACATCATCAGTTGGTCCCACTGTATAGAATTTAAATACTGTCTCAGTCCATCGTAGTCGCCTTTACGGAAGCAATAACCCTTCCCTTTACCCCTAATGGTAGTTACCTCTTTGAGTAAATCCCACTTCAGCACACTGTGATCACTGCCACCTAGTGGTTCATTTATCTGCAGATTCTTAATGCATGAAGAATCACTGCTGATAATCAAATCAAGCGTATTACTCCCTCTAGTTGCCTCCCGAACATGCTGATGTAGAAAACAATCATCCAATAAATCCATAAACGCCCTGCTAGTGTGTGAGTATCCAGCCCCCAAATTCCAGTCAATATCTGGGAAATTAAAATCTCCCATTATAAGACACTCTGATTTACTGGCCCACTCTATTTCCCTGTATAGTTCCTTATTATACTCATCAGAGTCATTAGGCCTATAGCACACTCCTACTCTCAATTTTGATCTCCCAATGTTTATGTCACACCAAACTGACTCCACACTGCACTGTCCAGCGATGTCGACTGGCTTCACTTCCTTGGTTTTTATGTGTTTCTTAACTAATAGCATAACACCTCCCCCCTTCCTATCCTGTCTATCCTTTCTGTAGACGTTGTACTCCCCAAATTGCAGTTCCGCATCCCTTATATCTGTGTGACACCACGTCTCTGATATCCCAACAATATCTGCCTTCGATGTTTTGAGCAATACCTCAAATTCATCAAATTTATTTACTAAACTCCTAGCATTGGTGTACACGCAAGTATACCTGCACCTGTTTCTATTCTTAGCTACCCTAACACAACCCGTGTGTTTACTTGTACTGCAATGGCTCCCAGCAGTCTCTGAAATACCATGCATCTTGTTTTTCAGGCTTCTGCTCATTCTAATAGAAGCAGTGCAAGAATCTCTTTCACCTCTGCCAGTGGCTACTGTCAATCTATTGGTATTTGTCTCCCCCCAAGCTAGCAGTTTTCCGACCCACCTAACACTGCCTCGATAGCATCAGCAAATATTCTTGCACCCTTTCTATTTAAGTGTATCCCATCCCTGTAGAAGCAATCTCTCCTGTTAACAAGTACAGTCCAGGCTGAAAAAAATTCTACCCCTTGAGCCTTGCACAATCTTTCCAGGGCCGAATTGATCGACAAGGCTCTCATCATATACTCCCTCCTATCGTGATTTATGACTATCTCACATCGTTCTACGCATTTCTAGAATCAGTGTGTTTATAAAAAACTATTTCTCCTTCCACTTCTTGAGAGAACACCTGCACAACAACGGATAGGGGGTAGGCGGCGCGATTTCTTGTCGACAGCCTTCCTGTTCCGTACCAACATTCTTATGTGCATTTTATGTTAATTCAGCATCCCGAAGACGAATAATTCTTAAAAACGAACAATTCTTAAAGAGAATGCTAATGAATTATAATTACTTGGGTAACCTTGCATTGTTTAAGAGTTTTCGAAATTGTATGACTCAATACTATAATTGCTAATGTGTTCATAATTACAGATAATTACTGAAAACGTTACAATGTTGGTTTGTCCACACGAAAATACTGCGCAAAAACGAAAGAAATAATGTAATTTCTCTTATGTAACTTTCCTTATATAACGTTTCTCATAATTTTATTTTATAAGAATAATGATAGAATCATATATTGCAATACAAGTAATAAAAATAAACTTCGTTTCATTCTTAGATTTATCTGATGATAACATTTCAAAGTTATATTCCCATGATTTCTAATATTGGTTACTGTTCTGATATTGATATTGGTATCTAGAAAAGAAGATTAATTAACGTAATTCAATTCAAAATAAAACATGTACATAAATTACTAAAATACTAACGCAATGAAGTTCGGTATTATAATTTTAAAAAAAAGGTGGCGCTAGTTGCGTGGCGATGATAAGCGCGTCGCAATATTCCATCTTTATGAGTCCGGCTGATTCACAGCAAGAGATCGGAACTCGATCGTATCGGTCGAACATTGTGGATGTAATATTTATAAAATGGTGAGAAAGTATATGACTTTCATCGGAGAAAAGAGAGTAATGTCAATTAAGGAACATACTTTAGGGTGAAATCTGAACCTTATAACTATGGGGGTGATTGTTGTCTGGAAATTCCTTGGATAGGACGAACGGACTTTAGATCTAGTAAATAACGCTGGGCAGTCTGGAAATTCCACCCCATGAAGATGTGAAGTTCCACTTTCTCCTCATAAATTCCATTTTTACTGTGTCAGGTCTCCAAAAAAATAAGAGTCCCTGGGATTTTCGTTTCCGCACGAAATCAGCCTTTTGACCAATAGAAGCATTGGAAACTCTAAAAGGGGGACATATATATATCCAGATCGGAGACAAAGAAGCAGGGAGGCAGCCAAGAAGAGCTGAGACAAAGCGGACGGTGACAGACAGATGCAGAACGAACGGAGGGACACTGGACGGACAAAGAAGAAAAAGGGAGGAGGAAAAAGAAAGAACGGAGAAAGATAAAGGGAGAACACGATAGATGGGGGTATATTATGAGAGCCTTGTCGATCAATTCGGCCCTGGAAAGATTGTGCAAGGCTCAGGGGTAGAATCTTTTTCAGCCTGGACTGTACTTGTTAAGAGGAGACACTACTTCTACAGGGATGGGATACACTTAAATAGAAAGGGTCAAGAATATTTGCTGATGCTATCGAGGCAGTGTTAGGTGTGTCGAAAAACTGCTAGCTTGGGGGGATATAAAGACTAATAGATTAAGAGTAGCCACTGGCAGAGGTGAAAGTGATTCTTGCACTGCTTTTATTGGAATGAGCAGAAGCCTGAAAAACAAGATGCAGGATATTTCAGAGAGTGCTGGGAGTCATTGCGGGACAAGTAAACACATGGGTTGTGTTAGGATAGCTAAGAATAGAAACAGGTGCATGTATACTTGCGTGTGCACCAATGATAGGAGTTTGGTAAATAAATTTGATGAATTTGAGGTATTGCTCAAAGCATCAAAGGCGGATATTGTTGGGATATCAGAGACATGGTGTCACACAGATATAAGGAAATGCAGAACTGGAATTTGGGGAGTACAACGTCTACAGAAAGGATAGACAGGATAGGAAGGGAGGAGGGGTTATGCTATTAGTTAAGAAACACATAAAATCCAAGGAAGTGAAGCCATTCGACATCGCTGGACAGTGCAGTGTCGAGTCAGTTTGGTGTGACATAAGCATTGGGAGATCAAAATTGAGAGTTGGAGTGTGCTATAGGCCTAATGACACTGATGAGTATAATAAGAAATTGTATAGGGTAATAGAGTGGGCCAGTAAATCAGAGAGTCTTATGATGGGGGAATTTAATTTCCCAGATATTGACTGGAATTTGTGGGTTGGTCACTCACACACTAGCAAGGCTTTTGTGGATTTATTGGATGATTGTTTTCTACATCAGCATGTTCGGGAACCAACTACAGGGAGTAATACTCTTGATTTGATTATCAGTAGTGATTCTTCATGCAGTAAGAATCTGCAGATAAAGGAACCACTAGGTGGCAGTGATCACAGTGTGCTGAAGTGGGATTTACTCAAAGATGGTAACTACCATTAGGGGTAAAGGGAAGGGTTATTGCTTCCGTAAAGGCGACTACGATGGACTGAGACAGTATTTAAATTCTATACAGTGGGACCAACTGATGATGTTACCAACAGCAAATTCAAAATGGGAAGCATTCAAAGAACTTATCTTGGAAGCTACTAGGCTTTACATACCAACTAAGAAATATTGTTCAAGGTTTACGCCTAAATGGATGTCAGATGAACTAATGAGGCATATGGCAGAGAAGAAAAATGCATGGGATACATACAAATTAACACATGACACAGAAGCCTATGATAGATACAAGTTGATATGCAACCAAGTTACAAAGGAGGTTAGGCAGGCGAAGGCAGATTACGAGAAATCCTTGGCAAGGGATGCAAAGAAAAACAGCAAAGAGTTCTTTACTTATGTAAACTCTAGAAGGAAGGGGATGAATCAGATTGGACTCGAACTGCAGGATGATATTTGGCTTCAGAGAGTACGGACAGCAGTGCCAATAGAAGATTACATGAAGAACTCAGTCAAGCTGGTACACATGTATCATTATCCCTATAATATATCGTTTATCCATTGATAAGAGATAGGAGTTCTTATATTATTATATGACGAATACAACCACTTTATTTTACATCTGTTTGTATGCTATAATTAATAAACTATGTTTTGTTTAATCATCCTTGCCTCTTAGCCATTCTCTTGCTACACGTTATGCACAGCACGAGTTTTATAATAAAAGAATCACGTTTTGCGGCATTTTGAGGTATAACTAATAGTAAGATTTCAGAATGAATAAATACAACGACGATTTTGATGTTGCGAGTCTATTCTCCGCGATTCAAAATAGACCTTGAGAACACGAGATTGTTGTTCTAATCTATAAACCACTAGTTGATCACATAAAACACCGGCGTTTTCTGGAACATCAATACCCGTATGAACTTGCCCGGAAATTCTATTGTACACATTGAATATTGAATAGTAGTAAACGTTGATTGCCTTAATCTCCATTTGATGAATGATGTTCAGCAGAAGAACCCCTGTGGAATACATTCTGGTTTCTTGCCAAAGCTATTGGCCGCAACTGTTGCCCATCTCTGCTCTCACCTCTGTCAAAACCAGATATGTCTGTTGTCACTTGAGCCAAGGATAAAGCTGACCTGCTATCATCCCATTTTTCTTCCAAATGATGTATTAATGATCCCAACACTCCATTCAATGCCTCCTGTGGTCTTCCGTCAAAAGGATATCAGAAGGATTTTTACGAATCTTGTTGCTAAGAAAGCTCCAGATCCTAATCGTATTTTTCCGCTTGTTCTCAAAACCTGCGCTCCTGAACTTACTCTTGTTCTTTGTCGCCTTTTTTCACTTTGTTATTCCAATGATGTTTTTCCTGCTGCTTGGAAAATTTTCTCATATTCAGCCAGTTCCTAAAAAGAGTGACAAATCCCTCCCATCCAATTATCGTTCCATTGCAATTATTTCTACTCTTTCTAAAATAATGGAGAAATCAATTAACCGCCAACCAGGGGCTCACATCTGGTGAGTATGGGCTTGGCATACCCAGGGTCCTGAGCTGGATATCATCATTCTTCTCTTTATTGATGATTCCCTTCTCTCTCTCTCTCTCTCTCTCTCTCTGTCTGGGTAAAAAAATTATTTTGGCTGTTGCAGAATAAGCCTCAGGCTTCCTTGCACCATATGGCTAATAATAATAATAAACTCTTAAACTATCTAGAAACCTTCAGTTTGATCAATGATCGTCAGTATGGATTCTTCACTGTCGATCGACTGGTGATATTATGGCTTATGTTACCCATTTATGGACAAATTCAATGGAAAGGTTCGGTGAAACACAAGCAGTTGTTCTTGACATCTCAAAAACTTTCGATCGTTTTTGGCATAAAGGTCTTCTAAACAAGCTTCCATCTTATGGTTTGTCCACAGTTTTTTATAATTGGTTATCCAGTTTTCTGTCTGGCTGCTCACTGAGGGTGAGGGTAGATGGCTCTTTGTCTTCTAACTTCTCCACTAATGCTGGTTTCCCCCAAGGTTCAGTTCTTTCGCTCACTCTTTTCCTCTTGTATATTAGTCACCTTCTTGCATTGACTGGAAATCCTATTCATAGTTTTGCTAATGATAGCACATTACATTTCACTCTCCAGTTTGAGAAACCTCGCCATTCTCAATCAGCTTCAACTTCTTGAATATCTGCTATCAATGCTCTAAATGCCGATCTGCAGGTAATTCTTCAGTGGGGCAAAGACAACTTAGTTGATGTCAATTCTTCTAAAACTCAGTCTTGTTTTATATCGCGCAAAAAGGATTCTTCTGCTCCTAAGCTTATCTTTGGTGAAACTCCGATTTCTAGGCAATATGATATATTTGTTTTGGGGATTATTCTAAGCTCTCTCGGCACAAACACATTACAAATATTGCTTCCTCTGCATCTAATACCTTGTTTTTCTCTTTCGCTCTCGGCGTTACTTTTCTTCCAAATAGCTGTTGACTCTGTACAAATCGGAAATCCGCCCTATCATGGAATATTGTTCCCGCATCTGGGGCTGTGCCCCCAAAACCTGTCTGAATCTTCTAGATTTCATTCAGAAGAGGGCAATGAAGTTAATTAATGACTTATCTCTAACAGAGCCTCTCCACTCTCTGTCTCATAGATGTACTGTTTCTGCTGCACGCCTTTTCTACAGATACTTCCATGGGTATTGTTCTTCTGAATTGGCTTCTTTAATTCCCGCTCTTTCTTTCAAAACAGTCCGAACGCGTGCTGCCATCAGCCAACATCCATTTACTGTCCAACTCTCAGAATAACTCGGGAATTTTTTTTGCTGGTGCAGCATAAGCTTCAGGCTTCCTTGCACCATATGGCTAATTATAAGTATTTCCTTAAAATTACAGTCCACGGAAGTTCAAGTGTAACGTGAAACATCTTCTCAACATATTAGGTTGTGAAGACGAAAGAAGAATCTTCTGCTAATCTTCTCAACTTATTAGATTGAGAATATTAGCAAAATTCCTGTATATATCAGGCTAATTTTCTCAACTAATATTTCTCAGCTAATTTTGTTAGCAGGGAAAATTGTCAGGCCATGCCTTGAGTACTGCGTGCAGGTCTGGAGGCCTCATTTTAGGAAGGATGTAGATTTGCTTGAGCGTGTACAGAGAAGGACGACAAGATTGGTGAGGGGAATGAAGGGATCCTCTTACCAGGAGAGGCTTAAGTTCTGCAAATTGCAGCAGCTGGAGACTAGGCACCTGCGAGGTGATCTGATTGAGGTGTATAAGGCCTTGAATGGGTTTAGCACGCTGAGTTCTGATGGGACTCTTCCACTTGTTCAGATTACGAACCTAAGGGAGCATAAATTGAAATTGAAGAAGGACTGATGTTATTATTATTATTATTATTATTATTAATATTCATATGATGCAAGGAAGCCTGAGGCTTATGCTGCACCAGGAAAAAAAAAAAGTTCCCGAGTAACCCTGAGAGAGAGAGAGAGAGAGAGAGTAGAATAGATGTGCGGAAATGTGCCTTTAGCCAGCGGGTGGTTAATTGCTGGAACAAACTTCGATCTGTCGTTGTGGAAGTTGATAGGTTAAATAAATTTAAGGAGGAACTGGACAAATATTTAGAGCGGATTGTTTTGTAATTTTTTTTTTGGCTGATGCTGCATACTACCTCCAACCCATGCACGGTACTAAGTACTATATGTTCTAATATCTCTCGTTTTGGGGTTTTCATAGAAAAAATAAATAAATATCTTATTATTCTGTGATTCCAACGATCAATCACCTACTGGCTGAAGGCAAACCGCCGTACATCTAACCTGCAACCATCCTTTCTCATCCGAAATATTTTAACTGAAATGTAATATAACTGAAAAAATTTTAAAGTTGTAAAATGACGTCCGGCCATATTGAAAAGAATAACAGAAAGGAAGAAAAACGTCAAAAACCAGTGAAACGGTATATTTCTTTTTGGGTTTAGGGTTTACAGAAATGAAAAACGAAAGTGAAATGGAAAGAAAATTTTTCAGAAGTGAAAACTCCAGAACCACGTTGAGACACATCTCCTTGACCGGCAGAAGCTGTGACAAACTGCAAAAAAATTTTGAGGTTGTGTAAATTGAATAAAATGAAGATCCTAATCAAGAATAGGGCTCACATCTGGTGAGTATGGGCTTGGCACACCCAAGGTTCCGAGCTGGTTATCATCATTCTTCTGTTTCTTGGTGATTCCTTTCTACTTCGGACTTTCTCTCTCTCTCTCTCTCTCTCTCAGGGTAATCCGGGAATTTTTTTTTTTTTTTTTCTTGGCTGGTGCATAAGCCTCAGGCTTCCTTGGACCATATGGCTAATAATAATAATAGGCACCAGCGAGGTGATCTGATAGAGGTGTATAAAGCCTTGAATGGTTTACGCATGCTCAATGCTGATGGGATTCTTCCTCTAGCTCAGAAAAATCACCTGAGAGGGCATAAATTCAAATTGAGGAAAGACAGATGTAGGATAGACGTGCGGAAATTTGCCTTTAGCCAGCGGGTGGTTGGTTGGTGGAACAGACTTCCATCCCTTGTGGTGGAGATTGATAGCCTAAATAAGTTTAAGGCTCAGCTGGACAGGTATTTTGAACGAACAGAGGGGTGAAGTGGGTTTTTTTTTTTTTTTTTTTGGCTGATGCTGCATAAGCTTGCTTTCTTGCATCAAATGCCTCTACTAATGCTAATAATAAAAATAAAAAATAATAATAAATAAATGCCTGATAAAGAATGGACGAAGAGAGAAATGCTGAGACTTCACCTTTTCAAGAGAAAGAGCTAACCAGTGAAAGCTTTCGTTGGTCAATTGCTAAAAAATATAGACCAATGAGAGCTTTATTCAGTGATGTAATTTGTTTAAGTAAGAAGCACATGTGGTAAGAAGAGAGATTCAAAATCAAATTCACAAGAATAATAAGATATTCTGTGCCCAGGCCTAAAGCTGAGTTTTATTTACACACCTTCCCAGACAAGTGGCTAAAACTGCTGTACAGAAGATTATTTTGAGGTGCTTTTGTATATCCGTCTGCCCGTTCACTTGTAACTAGACTCCAATGAATGGATAGTCACGAAGTTTTATATTTGGCTTTTTTTTTTTTAGAAATAGTTGCTGAGCGATGCTAAATTTCAATAAAATCAGAAAATAGAATCATGCATACCCAGAGTTATCTATTAGGCATCGTTGAAGGGCGGAAAGGTAGGATAGGGTTGCCAGATCTGAGTAAAACCGGTGCTATCGGTTTCCCATATGCACAACTTCAAACCTCATTTATACGCAACTATCGATTTTGCGCATTCCTTAATTACTACTCCAGAGTAGATAGCTATGTTGGATGGATTCCATAAAAATACCAGATAACACAGGAAACCATCGCCAAAAGGGGGGGGGGTGCCAAGCCTATACTCACATCTTGTGAGTATGGGCTTGGCACACCCAGTGTCCTGAGCTGGATATCATCATTCTTCTCTTTCTTGGTGATTCCTCTCCCTCTCTTAGGGTAATTCGGAATTTTTTTTGGCTGGTGCAGCATAAGCTTCAGGCTTCCTTGCACCATATGGCTAATAATAATAATGGAACCAAATTGAAACTCTATTCAATATCTGCAACCTATAATTTAAATTCGATTGTGTAGTGTTTATCATTTTTTATAGAGAAAATATCTTTCACATTCAAACAATTCAGAGGTATATTAAAGAATTTTAATTCATTTATTGTTAATCCTACTTATAGCAGCATTTTTAGTTGCTTACATTTGTAACCAAAATCTGTAATACAGTTTACTACCTCTTTACCAATTGTAATATGCTTAGTTTCCATAGTTATTTGCATGCATTGATATATGGTGAGTTGTAACTACCCAGGTTATGCTTTGAGGGTTTCACAAATTAACATACTGGAGGAAATGTACAGTGGCAAACTGTATTCATAGTACTGTTCTCACCAGGCATTGTGAAATAGGAACAATCTATTTTTGGTTATTCAGAAGAAATAGAGGACCAAAAAACATTACAGTGTATAATGGGAAGAGTGTCAGTCGTTAGGGTTCTTTGCTTACTTAAATAAATAGTTAAATAAATTTAAGGAGGAACTGGACAAATATTTAGAGGGGATTGTTTTGTAATTTTTTTTTTTTTTTGGCTGATGCTGCATAAACTCATACGCTTGCTTTCTTGCATCACATGTAACTACTACTACTACTTTTGGTGATGGTTTATTAAGAAACAAAATTTGTATCTAATAAGTAATAAACTATTTTGATGAAAATAATACAGTTGTGAAATACACATGTGATGTGTAGACCAACTCATTTGTCTGCAACGGGAACATTTAACTGCTGCAGCCTGAGACCAACTAACTCTGAGTGAAAAACGTAGATGGTCTGACACATTTTGTTGAGTAGTAATTTCAATAGTGTTAAGAGATATACTCAGGAAAAGTCTCTGAAGATGGCAGCAGCACTTGAGCACTAGGCCAGGAAAAAAAAAAAAAATGCAGGTGCTAGTTCTTAGCAGCAGAAAAATGGCAGTATTAGTGTGAGCTTTTTCTTGTAGTGAAGGATAGCATTTTCTTGTTTGGCAGTATTGCTGTGAGCTTTTCTTGTAGTGATGGATAGCATTTTCTTGTTTGCATCTAGGTAATTAAAATTCTTGCTATGGTCTTTGTTTGTTGATTGAAGCCGTGCATTTTATAAAGTAATCTAGATTTCGATCTCTGATTGAAATCTGCCTAAACTAATTTTTTTGCCTTATTCTCCATGGTGCTTCACTTTACACCATAACTTTTGAAGCCAAAGGTTATTGATATAAAATTGCTATAATTTATGTTATATCAAGATGATTGAGGTTCCAGAGGACTGGTGAACTGGCAGTATAATCCCAATATGCAAAAATTATAGACCAATAAACCTCCTCAATCATGTATATAAAATCTTTATTAGAAGATGAAATGCAAAAGGCATAATTTCTTATGGGTTTAGGTAATTAACTATATAATATTGGTGTAGATACACCATAGTTTACCCATAAATTTTAACTATGTATGTAGTGTAAAGGCATCATTTTAATTGTATCTCATATTGTGAGTGCTTTCACAACAAGATAGCTTGTATTGCACTACTTCATATAATTAATGCTTCTCTAGTAGAGAAGACTACTGTTATTTATTTTCAGTGGATACCACCACCACCCAGACGATCATTTCGAAGCTAGTGGGCTTTATCATCAGCGGGTGGACAGGTACTCTGGTTATGCAACATGCTATTGAAGTTGTGAAGAGTAAAATAAATAACAGAAGTCTTCTCTACTAGAGAAACGTTATTTATTTGAAGTAGTGCAATACCAGCTATCTCATTGTGAAGACACCCACAATATGAGATACAATTAAAATGATGCCTTTACACTACATACGTAGTTCAAATTTATGGGTAAACTATGGTGTATCTACCCCGATATTATATAGATAAAATCTTTATGTGCATCCCCCAAAACAGAATAAGATCGATTTACAAAGAATTTTAGAGGAGGAACAAGCAGGATTCAGGAAAAACAGATCACTATTCACCAAATAATTACAATACTATAGATAGGAGAACTATCTATAGTATTGTAATATAGTATTTTATTTATATACAAAAAAGATAAAGATTTATTCTGTTGCTTTATTGGTTTTAAACAATCTTTTGACTCAATAAGTAAAGGAAAACTGGTGGATATCCTAAAAGTCATAAAAAAAGAAATGAATAATGATTTCTTTTTTTTCTGAACCATTATTATAAAGATACTATAGCAATAGTGAAAAAGGAATATAGCAATAGACAAAACTAGAATTAAAGAGTGTTGTGCAAGGCTGACCAATGTCACCCTCACTTTTCTTATGCTGCACCGGCAAAAAAAAAATTCCTGAGTTGCCTTGAGTAAGTGAGAGAGAGAGAGACTGAAGTAGAAGGGAATCACCGAGAAAGAGAAGAATGATGATATCCAGCTCAGGACCCTGGGTGTGCAAGAGCCCACTAAAAGTAGAAACAGATGCATGTACACCAGTGATAGGAGTATAGTTAATAAATTTGATGAGCTTGAAGTGCTAGTCAAGACATCCAAGGCAGATATTGTTGGGATACCAGAGACATGCTATCACACAGACATAAGCAGAGCAGAATTGGAATTTGGGGAGAACAGAAAGGATAAACAGGACACGAAGGGAGGAGGGGTTATGCTGTTAGTTAAGAAACATATAAAATCTAAGGAAGTGCATCCAATTGATGTTGGTGGACAATGCAATGTTGAGTCTATTTGGTGTGTCATAAGCACTGGGAAAGGAAAAATGAGAGTAGGTGTGTGTTTTAGGCCTAATGAATCTGATGAGTATAATGGGTAATTGTGCAGAGAAATAGAGTGGGCCAGTAAATCAGAATGTCTTATAATTGTGGTTTGGTCACTCGCACATTAGCAAAACTTTTGTGGATTTATTGGATGACTGTTTTCTACAGCAACATGTTCGAGAGGCAACCAGAGGGAGTAATACTCTTGAACTGATTATCAGCAGTGATTATTCAGGCATTAAGAATTTGCAGGTAAAGAAACCACTGGGTGACAGTGATCACAATGTACTGATGTGGGAATTACTTAAAGATGTAACTACCATCAAGGCTATACCCCCGGGGGCTCACATCTGGTGAGTATGGGTTTGGCACACCCAGGGTCCTGAGCTGGATATCATCATTCTTCTCTTTCTTGTTGATTCCCTTCTACCTTTCTCTCTCTCTCTCTCTCTGGGTAATTCAGAATTTTTATTTTTATTATTTATTTATTTATTTTTTTTGCCTGGTGCAGCATAAGCCTCAAGCTTCCTTGCACCATATGGCTAATAATAATAATAATAAAGGGAAGGGCTATTGCTTTCATAAAAGTGACTACAGGGGTCTCAGACAGGTTTTAAATTCTGTACAGTGGGGTCAACGGATGATGTTACCAATTTTGAATTCTAAATGGGAACCCTTCAAGGACTTAATTTTGGAGGCTATTAGGCTTTTCATTCCAACTAAGAAATACTGTTCAAGGTTTAGGCCTAAATGGATGTCAGATGAACTAATGAGGCTCGTGGCAGAGAAGAAAAATGTTTGGGATGCATATAAAGTATCAGGTGACACAGAAGCTTATGGTAGATATAAACTAGTCTGTAATCAAGTCACATAGAAGGTTAGACAGGCAAAGGCAGATTACAAGAAATCCTTGCCAAAGGATGCAAAGAGTTCTTTACTTATGTAAACTCTAGAAGGAAAGGGATGAATCAGATTGGACCACTTAACATAGATGGTGTTGACTATTGATGATCATGCTCAGGTAGCTGATAAACTGAATGAGTATTTTGTATCTTCATTCATACATGAGGAGTTATTCATCGAGGAGAGTGCCAGAGGTTTATCAAACTCTAACAGGGAGCTAAGTGATTTTGTAATAACTGAGAGCAAAATGGAGGAGAAATTGTTGAAGATAAACATAAAAAAAAGGCACCTGGGGTGGATGGGATCTATCCAGTTTTATGAAAGGAAGTAAGCAAACCCTTAGCAAACCCTTGTTAACAGGAGAGACTGCTTCTACAGGAATGGGATACACTTATGTAGAAAGGGTGCAAGAATATTTGCTGATGCTATCGAGGCAGTGTTAGGTGGGTCGGAAAACTGCTAGCTTGGGGGGGATACAATGACTAATAGATTAACAGTAGCCACTGGCAGAGGTGAAAGTGATTCTTGCACTGCTTCTATTGGAATGAACAGCAGCCTGGAAAACAAAATACAGGATATTTCAGAAACTGCTAGGAGTCATTGTGGTACAACTAAACACATGGGTTGTTTTAGGGTAGCTAAGATTAGGAACAGGTGCATGTATACTTGCGTGTACACCAATGCTAGGAGTTTGGTAAATAAATTTGATGAATTTGAGGTATTGCTCAAAACATCAAAGGCAGATATTGTTGGGATATCAGAGATGTGGTGTCACACAGATATAAGGAATGCAGAACTGGAGTTTGGGGAGTACAATGTATACAGAAAGGATAGACAGGATAGGAAGGGAGGAGGGGTTATGCTGTTAGTTAAGAAACACATAAAATCCAAGGAAGTGAAGCCAGTCGACATCGCTGGACAGTCAGTTTGGTGTGACATAAGCATTGGGAGGTCAAAATTGAGAGTAGGAGTGTGCTATAGGCCTAATGACTCTGATCAGTATAATAAGAAAATACAGGGAAATAGTGGGCCAGTAAATCCGAGAGTCTTATAATGGGGGATTTTAATTTCTCAGATATTGACTGGAATTTGTGGGTTGGTCACTCACTAGCAAGGCTTTAGTGGATTTATTGGATTATTGTTTTCTACATCAGCATGTTTGGGTGTCAACTAGAGGGAGTAATAAGTCTTGATCTGGTTATCAGTAGGACTCCCTCTTCATGCATTAAGAATCTGCAGATAAAGGAACCACTAGGTGGCAGTGATCATAGTATGCTGAAGTGGGATTTACTCAAAGAAGTAACTACCATCAGAGGTAGAGGGAAGGGTTTTTTGCTTTCGTAAAGATGATGGTCTGAGACAGTATTTAAATTCTATACAGTGGGACCAACTGATGATGTTACCAACAGCAAATTCAAAATGGGAAGCATTCAAAGAACTTATCTTGGAAGCTACTAGGCTTTACATACCAACTAAGAAATATTATTCAAAGTTTAGGCCTAAATGGATGTCAGATGAACTAATGAGACAAATGGGAGAGAAGAAAAATGCATGGGATACATATAAATTAATGGGTGACATGGAAGTCTATGATAGATATAAGCTGGTGTGTAACCAAGTCACAAAGGAGATTAGGCAGGCAAAGGCAGATTATGAGAAATCCTTGGCGAAGGAATCAAAAAAAAAAAAAAAAAAAAAAAAAAGAAAGTGTTCTTTACCTATGTAAACTCTAGAAGGAAAGGGATGAATCAGATTGGTCCACTGGATATTGATGGTTCAACAGTTGAGGATCCTGCTCAGGTGGCTAACAAACTGAACGAGTATTTTGCATCTACATTCACACATGAGGAGTTATTCAGGAAGGGGAATGCCAGAGGTGAAGTAAACTCTGGCAGTGAGCTAGATGATTTTGTAAAAACTGAGAGGAAACTGTAGGAGAAATTGTTGAGGATAAACATAAAAAAAAGCACCTGGGGTGGATGGGATCTATCCAGTTATATTAAAGGAAGTAAGCAAACCTTTAGCCATAATTATGAAAGCTTCTTTGGACTCAGGGCAGGTACCCATAGACTGGAGATGTGCAAATGCGACCCCAATTCACAAAGGAGGACAAAGGCTGACACAAGTAATTATAGACCTGTGAGTTTAACTTCTGTTTCAGGAAAATGAATGGAGGCACTGGTTAAAGAAGCACTGCAGGATCATCTAGACAAGACTTCAGTTATAGCTCGGACATAGCATGGTTTTGTTAAGGGAAAGTCTTGCGTGACCAATTTGATTGGATACTATGATGTAGTCACAAAAGAACTGGATGCAGGGAATAAATTTGATATTATATATTTGGATCTTAGAAAGGCTTTTGATACTGTTGCACATGGAAGACTGCTGCACAAATTGGAGCATTGTGGCAAATTGCTGCTATGGATAAAGGGATGGTTGAGGGGGAGAAGGCATAGAGTGGTAATCAATGGACACTGCTCATCGTGGACTAATGTTAATAGTGAAGCCCCTCAGGGTTCAGTGTTGGGTCCATTATTGTTTTCTGTATTTATAAATGATATTGATGATGGTATATCAAGCTTAATGTCCAAGTTTGCAGAGAATACAAAGATTGGCAGGGTTGTTAAGGACACTACTGGAGCTATGCTGCTGCAAGAGGTTCTGGAAAGATTGAACAGATGGGCTGAGAGGTGGCAAATGAAGTTTAACATTGACAAATGTAAAGTACTACATATGGGAAACAGCAATGTATCAACTCTGTGGTACTACACTGACAGTGGTAGAGAATGAAAAGGACCTGGGGGCAATTGTGCAGGCAGATATGAAGTTCTCTGAGCAGTGCAGACGGGCTGTAAGAGTAGCTCATGGTGTCTTGTCAATGATATACAGGAATTTTTCTAGCAGGGATAAGGAGGTGATTATTCCCTTGTATAAGGCAATGGTTAGGCCACACCTTGAATACTGTATACAGGTCTGGAGGCCTCATTTCAAGAAGGATGTAGAGCTGCTGGAACGAGTACAGAGAAGGGCAACAAGATTAGTGAATGGAACAAAGGGTTGCTCTTACGAAGAGAGGCTTAAGTTTTGCAAATTACCGTGTCAGGAGACTAGGCACCGGCGAGGTGATCTGATAGAGGTGTATAAAGCCTTGAATGGTTTGAGCATGCTCAGTGCCGATAGGATTCTTCCTCTTGCTCAGAATAATCACCTGAGAGGGCATAAATTCAGATTGAGGAAAGACAGATGTAGGATAGATGTGCGGAAATTTGCCTTTAGCCAGCTGGTAGTTGGTTGGTGGAACAGACTTCCATCCCTTGTTGTGGAAGTTGATAGCCTAAATAAATTTAAGGCTCAGCTGGACAGGTATTTCGAACGAACGGAGGGGTGAAATGGAAGTGGGTTTTTTTTTGGCTGATGCTGCATAAGCTTGCTTTCTTGCATCATATGCTCTACTAATGCTAAAGCTTAGCCATAAATATGAGAGCTTCCTTGGACCCAGGGAGGTTTCCATGGACTGGAGTTGTGCAAATGTATCACCAATTCACAAAGGGGGTTTAAAATGTAATACAAATAACTTATAGACCTGTTAGTTTAACTTGTGTTCCAGGGAAAATAATGGAATCACTGGTTAAAGAAGCATTGCAGGATCATCTAGATAAGACTGCAGTAATAGTTAAGACACAGAATGGGTTTATCAAAGGGAAGTCTTGTCTGACCAATTTGATTGGATACTATGATGTGGTCACAAAGGAACTGAATGGCAAAACTAATTTTGATATCATATACTTGGATTTCAGGAAGCTTTTGATACTGTGGCAATCTCTGTTGTCTCTGTTGTCAGACACTGCTCTTCGTGGACAAATGTTATTAGTGGAGTTCCCCAGGGTTCGGTGTTGGACCCATTGTTGTTTTGTATATTTATCAATGATGTTGATGAAGGTGTATCAGGTTTAATGTCCAAGTTTGCAGATGATACAAAGGTTGGCAGGGTTGTTAATGACAGTAAAGACAGTATGCTATTGTAACTGGATCTAGATAAGTTTGTCAAATGGGCTGAGAAGCGGCAACTGAAGTTTAACATTGACAAATGCAAAGTACTGCATATAGGTAGCAATAACCGAAGAGAAATATACCAACTGTGTGGTACTACACTCAGGGAAGTGGAAAGTGAAAAAGACCTGGGGGTAATTGTGGAGTCAAATATGAAGTTTGCTGAGAAGTGCAGATGTGCTGCCAGGGCTAGTCATGGAGTCTTGTTAATGATATTTAGGAATTTTGCTAGAAGGTACAGGGATGTAATTATCCCGTTATACAAGGCAATGGTCAGGTCACCACACCTAGAGTACTGTGTACAGGTCTGGGGGCCTCATTTTAGAAAGGATGTAGAGTTGCTGGAACGAGTGCAAAGAACGGCAACAAGATTGGTGAGGGGAACAAAGGGGTGCTCTTATGAAGAAAGGCTTAATTTCTGCAAATTGCAGCACCTGGAGAGTATGCACCTGTGAGGTGATCTGATTGAGGTGTATAAGGCCTTGAATGGGTTGAGAAAGCTGAATGGTGATGGGATTTTTCCTCCTGCTCAGAATAATCACCTGAGAGGGCATAAATTCAAATTGAGGAAAGACAGTTGTAGGATAGATGTGCAAAAGTTTGCCTTTAGCCAGCGGGTAGTTGATTGGTGGAACAGGCTTCCATCTTTTGTTGTGGAAGTTGATAGCTTAAATAAATTTAAGGCTGAGCTGGACAGGCATTTGGAACGAATGGAGTGGTGAAATTGGAGGCTTTTTTTTTTTTTTTGGTTGATGCTGCATAAGCTTATTTTCTTGCATCGTATGCTTCTTCCAATGCTAATGTTATACTGCACCAGCCAAAAAAAAAAAATTCCTGAATTAGTATGATATCTGGATGATATCCAGCTCAGGACTTTGTCTCAAAGTCCATTAAGTAATTAATGGACTTTGAGACAAAATGTCAAAGGAAAATAAACCAGACACGATGGACAGAGAGAAAAACAAATGAAGAATTCAGATGGGAACTTAACATTTAGAGAGACAGTGGCAGACATAATCGCATAAAGACAGGTACAATGTTACAGGCTTGTGGAATGCATGAATCCGGGAAGGCTTCTAAGAATGCGATAGTTGACAGAAAATAAAACTAGGTAGATTGCTATTATCAAGAAGTCAGGATTCTGGACGTATGATGAACTGAGGCTGGCAACAAAGGGCAGAAGGAGATGGAGGCTGTTGAGAAACATTGACAGGTTGAAACCATTGAGGGATTCAACCTGTCAATGGCAAAAGAGGATGAGTGAATGATAATTTATATAATTCATCACTTCCTCTGGAGGATAAATTTTTTATATATCCTCCAATATATGGTCAGTGGAGTTAGATGTGATAATGTCAGAGGATTGTACTTAGCTTCATGATTTGTTTGCTCTTATATTATTTTTTTATTATTATTATAATTAGCCATATGGTGCAAGGAAGCCTTGAGGCTTTTGTTGCACCAGCCAAAAAAAAAAAAAAAAAACATTCTGAGTTATCCTGAGAGAGAGAGAGAGAGTGTGTGTGTGTGTGTGGGTCGGAAGTAAAAGGGAATCATCAAAAAAGAGAAAAATGATGATATCCAGCTAAGGACCCTGGGTATGCCAATCCAATACTCACCAGATGTGAGCCCCTGGGGGTGAAGAATCATCTTTAACTTGATCTTTAAGTAATATTTCTTATATGATGTAATTTTATTAACCTTCCATTGCTGACATGGCATCTGACTCCTGCCACGTTTTAAAATTTTTCTGCTTTTATTTTTAAATTTGGAAATGAAATCAAATCCTCCCATATACCTTTGACCACCAGTATTCTCTAATTGGTTGTACAGTATTTTTGTCTTCATTTCAATATACAGTACTATGAATTATAAGACAGTAAATTTTTGTCTGGCATTTAACTGATACCAGATGATTAAATTATTATTATTATTAGCCATATGGTGCAAGGAAGCCAGAGGCTTATGCTGCACCAGCCAAAAAAAAATTTCTAAATTACCCTGAGAGAGAGAAAACAAGAGTCAGAAGTAGAAAGGAATCACCAAGAAAGAGAAGAATGATGATATCCAGCTCAGGACTCGGGGTGTGCCAAGCCTATACTCACCAGATGTGAGTCCCTGGGGAAATGTATCTATATTTCTTCTAGGCAACTCACATTCCTACATGGTAACTGCGAGATGCCTGCAACAGTGTCTAATCTTGCTGAAAAGCTTCGATTTCACTGACTAAATGTCAACCAGCGACAAAAATATAGATGTTCGTGTGGCACCTGCCAGATGTCATGCAAGCATCTAGGTTTCAGTCTGGAGGATCAGTGGCCTTGAAAATTCTAAAAAATATGCAATAAGAGCCTTATTATTAGTTTTTGTCACTTATTTTTATTCGAAATTTTGTAATTGCGTTTAGCAAATCATAATTAATTGATCACCATTTTCAGTTCAGTAAAAGCTAAAATAAATTTTTTTCATATTAAAACAAAAAAGGGGATTGCACAGATGCTATGCGAGTATCCTTGTTAAAATTGAGTGTGCAAGTGACAGAAGTTAATAACATTCACTGATTTAATATGGTTTGAGACTGATTAATCCATATCCTAGAGAAGAATGCAATATTAATTATTATTATTATTAGCCATATGGTGCAACAAACCTGAGGCTTAAGCTGCACCAGACAAAAAAAAATTTCCGAGTTACCCTGAGAGAGAGAGAGAGAGAGAGAGAGAGAGAGAGGGAGGGAGGGAGGGAGGGAGGGAGAGTCAGAAGTAGAAAGGAATCACTAAGAGAGAAAAATGAAGAATGGTGATATCTAGCTCAGGGCCCTGGGTGCGCCAAACCCATACTCACTAGGGGCAGGAGCAGCGGTGTGTAGCACAAGCTTCTTGATTAGACTGGGGTTCGAGCCCATGACCACCAAATATGGAGGATGCGGGAAGGTCAGGGAATGACCACCGCATATCGCTTTAGCAATATGGCCTTAGCTGCTAATGCTCCTAAAAACCAAAATAACAATAACCCATACTCACTAGATGTGAGCCCCTCACTATTTTTAATTCTAACCATTTATGAACACTACAACTTTACTACCCTTTAAATATAATATTCTTTGATATTAGTAATAACTATTTTTTTAATCATTAGTTACTGGTAATCTAAATTAAAAGTTAGAACATTTTGTCCAACAAATGTAAAGATATTCATATTTATATCAAATATATCTCATCATTTTAATGGCTTGTTATGAGTAATATACTACATATACAGGGTGTCTCAAAAATATTGGTACAAACGTTTAGGGGAGGTAGGTAACATCTAAAGGAATGTGAATCGCATAGGAACCCATAACCAGAAACGTCACGGGAAAGTAGTAGCAGAGGCACAAGAAGCAGAAATGACACAAGACAGTAATTAGTGGCAAACATTTATTTGACATAATATTAACAATGGAGTACGAGATTGATTTATTTCATGATGTTACAACAGATGCTCGAAGGTTCCACCATGAGACGTGATGCATGCGTGACACCGACGCAGCATGGATTGGCGGACACGGTCGAACACACCTGGAGTTTCTTTGACAGTAGCAGCAGCACAGACAAGTCTCGCCATGAGATCCATTTCCATCTCCACAGGCGATTCATACATGATAGATTTGAGGGCCCCCACAGAAATAAATCAAGGCTCAATAAATCAGGTGAGCATGGGAGCCAGGCAACGGGTCCACCACGGCCAATCTATTGACACCCAAAATGCCTGTTCAAATGAACATACCTTCCATAATGGACAGGCGCCCCGTCATGTTGAAACCAAATGTTGCATCTCACATTTGCTGGAACATCGTCAAGTAACAGTGGTAGAACTTGTTCAAGAAAGATCCGATATTTAGCGGAGTTCATGTGGGATGGTAACAGGTATGGACTGACTAAGCAGTCACCGACCATACCTGCCCACACATTTATTGCGAAGCGATGTTGTGCCGCATGGGGGCGCACACCGTGTGGGTTGTCGTGAGCCCGCACATGAGCATTGTGCTGATTGAATAAGCCTTCCCAAATGAAATAAGCCTCATCCGTGACCAGAACATAGGCCGAAAAATTCAAGTCTTGAACACTTTCTTGGAGAAACCACTGCGCAAAAGCCACACGTGCAGGATGATCTTGGGGGAGCAGTAACTGAACCCTTTGGAGATGAAAGGGGTGTAAGGAATCGTTGTGCCAGACACGCTGTGCACTGCAATGAGACACTCCTAAGGCAGAGGCAATGGCACGTGTGCTGGTAGTAGGATTATTCTGGACGGCATTCAACACACTTTCTTCCATGGCAGGATTTTGTATCGAACGTGGTCTGCCTGCACTACTCCTGTTACCTCTAAATGACCTATAATCGCACAAATTTTGATGCACACACACACAAACAAACGGTGGTCTGGTACATGTCTGTCTGGGAAGCGTTCTCCATAAATTCGTTGAGTGGCTCGTCCATTGCCCTCTGCTAATCCATACACTAGGTGCATGTCTGCCAGCTCACAGTTCGTATATTGATGCATGCTCTTCATGCGGCGACTACCGCTTGAATGAGTAAACCAGAAATTTTCCCTCTCGCGAACTGATGAACAGTGCCGTGTACCGACTTACAGTGATGTTTCCAATTATGGGTTCCTATGCAATTCACATTCCTTTAGATGTTATCTACCTCCCCTAAACATTTGTTCCAATATTTTTGAGACACCCTGTATGTTTAATTTTGATAATTTAATGAGAAAAGTTGTACAAATTACAGATGGCATTTTTACCTCCAAGAGCTTCATCAAAATTAATATCAGGAATAGCTAGAGATGTTCACATTTCATTTGGCATACAGAAAGTTGCTGATTTGGTGAGAAGTTTGTTGTAATGTAACTATATTAGTTCTGCTGATAATTTTGAATAATTAATTCATGACTCTAATGGTAGTATTTGTAATTGTTGATTGAAGACACTATCTCAGTTATAACTGTAGGGACAACTTGTAATGATCAAGGTTTTTTTGATGAAACAATGTGCATTTGCTATTTGGTGCTATAATTATAGTAAAGAATATTATTAAAATTAATATTATATATTTTAGTTTTAATAATAATTGTATTTTTTTAATTGTATTATTAAAAATTGTATTTTTATTAATAATTGTAGTTTTTTTAATTATTTACTGTTCTTAATGATATGTATAACCAAATCCAACATTCTTAAAATGACTATAGATAATTTCCTTGAGTTCTTGATTGGCTACTCGCTATAGTTCTGCCCTATAGTGATTTAGCACTTCTCTTACTGCTTTTTCCGATGAATTTTTTTGAACAGGAATTGAAAACCAAGGGATTGGGTCAGTTTGGATTGGAAAAGGCAGAGACATTTTTGGGCTTTCTTCTCACTATGACTGAATTAATCAACCTCCAGTGAAGGTTGCTTGACAAAAATATCTGGTTTTGCTTCTGTCAAATTGGAAGTAAAAGTTCTAAAAGTGGGGTAGAATGCTGCATAATTGTGTAAGGAAGCAGTGAATGTGTTAATTTGATAATAAATTTTTTTGAAAAGTTAACTATAATCTGAGATATTTGAGAATGTATGTTACAGATGTTAAAAGTTAGTACTGCAATTACATATTCAGTATATTTCTACAATATATATGCAATGTAAGTTTACTTTACTTTGCAATAAAGTAAAATGACTACTTTACATTTTGGCATTCTGTGATTGACTTGTTATATTTGTGGTCTAGATGGATCACAGAATGTCATGGAGATTAATTATAAAGGTCAAAAGTAAGGAACCAGTTTAATATCCAGTGGTTGGTTTATTTAATCAATAAATTCCTTTCTTGTCAGGGGTGTACTGTCAGTTTGTTAACAAGGGTCTTAAGAATAATTTCAACTACGGGTCAATTCTTCATTCAGAGATAGTTTGGGGGGGTTGCTACTTGATCTCACTTGAGCACATCCTTTACCCCCCCATCTACTCTTTGAGTAGACGGGGGGGGGGTAAAGCCCCTGACTGCTAAATACAGTCAGTCTGTCAACCTGCACTTGACCAGCATGGCAGATTATGGTTCATTTCTGTCAACATGAATCGTTGAGGAGGCTTCCTTCCTGCAGTGGATTGGTAATGGCGGCAGTTTAACTTTTTAAGTATCAGGAAATTTCAAATAATGTAGGCCGGTGTTAACAGATAATTTTATTATCTATTATAATTATAACTTTACAAGTGTAACAGTACAGTGTAATACATATAGCATAAACTGGTTAACATAATACATATAACTTAAACTCAATATTATAATATATATATAGTATTGTAATATATATATTTAATAACATAATCTTCATAATGTAATATACAGGGTGATTCACTACCAGTGCGACAAACTTGCAGGAGGTGTAGAGGACACAAAGATGAATTGGAATCACATAGCATTGCAGGGTCCGAAATGCCTTCGTTATGCGGTAGAGGACGTTGAACGGGAGGTCGCGTGAACAGCGATCCCGCTGGAAGTCAGCATTTGCGAACTGTTTCCAAGTAGCAAAAGTCCTCCGGAGTGGATAATCTGCAGGCTCCAATGATTGGACACGTTGCAGATGGTATGAACTCATTTGGTTTGTTGACAGTATCCTCCATACAGTGGATTGGAAAATACCCAATCGTTGGCCTATCGCTCGAGTACTCATACTCGGATTGCCTTCTGCAAGACGTAGGACATTCTCCTCATTGTCTGGCGTCCTCGTCATTCGTTCTCGATTTATGGTACCTCTCATGAAACAACCAGTCTCACGTAACCTTCTCATCATACGATTAAAGAGGAGCACGCCTGTGTGGGAAACGTTCCTGGTATACAAGCGCAGAGCGGCGTGCCCGTTACAGTCCGCAGCTCCATACACGAGGTGCGTGTCAGCCAGTTCATCGTTTGAATACCCGTCCATCCTACTGCCTCGGGAACCGGTTCGCAAATGCTGATTTCCAGTGGGATCGCTGTTCACGCGACCTCCCGTTCAACATCCTCTACCGCATGACGAAGGCATTTCGGACCCTGCAATGCTATGTGATTCCGATTCGTCTTTGTGCCCCCTACACCTCCTGCAAGTTTGTCGCACTGGTAGTGAATCACCCTGTATATTATTGTTGCATAATCAGTGCATAGTTTTATTATTGCATTTAATATATCAGTTTAGTGTAGTATTCTCAATTCAACTGAATTTGAATAAAAATCCTGCCTCAGACCAGAGCAGCAAAGCAAAGGGCTCAAAGTAGCAGGAGTGCTGTGTCTTGGGGAGGAACTGAGGGGGGGAAATGAATGCTCTCCGAATCATGGCTTTACTAAATGTACTACTTGTTTGATGTATGCAGACCTATATGACCACTCCTGACCTCTCAGCTATGGAGGCTCCTTCCTAATACTTATTTACCACAATTTAAAACTAGAATTGCCCTATCATGCATTTACAAGTTTTAATGAGAATTTCTATATTGTGAAGGTTTTATATATGTATATTGTTATATTGCATTATTCTGGTTTCAGTTTTTTAATTATTAAAGTTTCATTATTTCAGATTCAAAAGGCTATTTTGCAAGAAGGATACGATATCAAAACATGGAAAAAACATGAATTAAATCCCAAAACTGTGGATAATAATGCCATAGACTGGATATTTTTGGTTGACACATTAAATTTTTCCTTTTGGTGTAAAGAAGATGAGAAATATGAAATTATTTATAATGGAAAACCCTACACAGGTTACTGGTCTCTCTGTGCTGCAGTAAATAGAGCTTTGAAGGTATGTAAGTATAGTCTAGTAATTTTTGTTAGGCTAGTAATTTATGACTTTGTTTTCCAGATTATGAAACATTTTAGTAATGATCATGAATGGATTAATGAGTTCCTTCTGCTTACAGCCAAGTAGCAGAAGTTAGCTGATTATTTTCTGGAGAAGTTTAACTTAGCATCTGGCACACCTCTTGCATTGAGAGCATATTGGATGAGCTTATACTGCTGAATGAGAGAGAGAGTCCAGTACATTGGTACTGTGTTCTCTCATTCAGCAACCATCATTTAGGCGCTTCATCATTTAGGTGCCTCCATAGCCCTGGTGGGAAGGAGCAGCAGTGCATAGCACACGCTTCTTGATTAGACCGGGGTTCGAGCCTGTCACCACCAAATACAGAGGATGCGGAAAGGTCAGGGAATGACCACCGCATATCCCGGAGCAATATGGCCTTAGTTGCTAATACTCCTAAAAACCAAATAACAAACAAACAAGCATCATCATCATTTTGGATATTGTTCTTCTATTCCCCATATTGTATTGATATGTCAGCTGTTGCACAGTGACCTACCATTTAGCCTGTATGTGCTGCACCTATCGCTGACCATGAACGTCCACCTTGTGTAAGTCCTGTTGGCAGGAGGTGGTTTGACATTTGGACATTGTTCTTTGTACATCTTAACTGCAGTGGGCTGTGTGCAATTGACAAGACATGCTTTTCTGATAAGGAAGCACCCAATGCACGAACTCCCACAATATCATGTCCTTTTGAAACACCATCTTTGGTACATCTCATAATTGCTACCTCATCACTTTGACTTGCATGACTAGATGCAGATTACCACTACTCTAGCATAGGAAGCGGTTCAACTTTTTATACTGTGTAAGCTATGCAGCACAGTCCATTATGGATGGGATGGTAACAATTCAGTGATCATTGCGTGTATATAAATGTTCATGCTCCTTTGGCTAACATAAGAAATTTTGTGTGTGCGTGCGCGCGCGCACATGCACTCTTTTTTATTTCTAGAAAAGTTTTTCTGTTTGGTTTTTTTGTATACTAATGCTAGTGCTTAATGAAATGAACTTATTAAATGTAATTTTGTTCATTAAAAATTTAAGATTTTCATAATGTATTTTTCACAGTTGTTATTTTAAGCAAAATAAAACCTTTATTACTACTTTTATTAATTGTACCAAAAAGTAAAGAAAAGACAAACATAAAATATAAATGTGAGACTGCTAGTCTCTTACTTTCTGAAGTTTATAAAATTGTTAAGTGCATGAAAAGTTGGCATTATACATTTGCGTATATTAATATTTTGTTAAAACATAAATAAATAAAAAATAATTGAGACAAGGAACCATTTTATATAATAATTAAACCAAATGAAGAGTACCTATCTTCTGTAGGAATAGGAGCAATCATAAGGCAACATATTTGTTTTCTTATATTGAAACTAAAAATGAATCACAAAGCAGAATGCAGAAATAGTAGCATGGCTGGTGGTGCCCAATCTGTCAGACACTTTCCACATATAATTCAGAATAAACAATAATAAATTGCTTCAAAAACAAATGAAATAAGATTATGTATATAGTTAGGAAGGTAGAGAGAGAGCAACAGCCACTAATCTTGAATTGGTAATTAATGGATAATAATAGATATTTTACTGGGAGGGGGGGGCTCCATCATACCAGGAACACCACTGTTGTTTTAGTAGCAGGTTGTTAAATGATTCTTGCTCCAATTTCACATTTTACATGCATTGCACTGATTTTTAAATAGACACCTTTCATTAAAATATGATCAATTTTGTTCGTGTAATTGGTACATATCAAACAATTGCTGTGTTTTAATTATGATTATTTAACTAATTGAAACCCATTATGTGTACATGTATCATTTAATAAATGCTCTTCTTTTAACAGAATGCCATTCCTATTTGTAATCCTTCGTATTATGCAAACATCACGCAAGATGAGATTCATTCCATATTAAAGTCAGATTCTCCTTATCCAATGCCTATGATAAAAGAGAGATATCATGTTCTTCAAGAAGCAGGAAAAGTGCTGTTAGAGGTATATATAGAGGATTATTTATATAATGAATTAAATACTTGGTATTATTACTTGAAGGTTAATAAATTTGATTTGTGTTCATCAGATTTTTTGCATTCAAGTATTACAGCCTAGAATTAATGTGTTTTATGAAAACAAATATTATCCCATGATCACATAATCTTTTTATATCTAAAAAGTTTAAATACTTAGACAAGTTGTGGTGTTAGGCATGAAAAAACTGTGTGAATAAAAATAATGTAATA
This sequence comes from Mastigoproctus giganteus, assembly GCF_048544385.1. NCBI lineage: Eukaryota > Metazoa > Arthropoda > Arachnida > Uropygi > Thelyphonidae > Mastigoproctus > Mastigoproctus giganteus. Next base: position 211,235,022 of record NC_143576.1, on the reverse strand, counting down.
CAATGAAATTATTATGCTACATCATTATTATGCTAATGTAAGAACATGCCTTTTTTTTTATTACTACAAATCACTTCATCCAAATAGTGGGAAATTAATATTATAAACTAAATAGATATGTAAAGTATAAATCCAAAATTAGTGTACAAATAGTGCTGTCATGAAACTTTTAAAATACCTACTGATTTAGTACTAAAATTGCCAGACCAGTCATTTTGACCATTTTTAATTTTCAACTACTCCAGTGTTTTGAGTTTTGTTACTACATAGTTGTAATTTTATTACTTTTAATAAAATGATGATATCTTTAATTAAATGCTTTTTGTTTAATCATTATTTTTAAAGTTAAGTGCCATTATACTTAAAAATGCCATATCAGTCAAAATGACTAGTTGATAGTTTACAACAAAAAGCAGCTTTAACTATCGACTTTATTATTTTCCCTGGAATAGAGGTCAATCCTATATGTCTGTAATTACTCACTTTGCCCGCTGAATCCCCCCTTTGTGAATAGGATTCTATTGTAGGCAGTCAACAAGAGTAAATGTATTTTTAGTGGCTCCAGCAAAGGAATTAACACCAGGGGTTTGGTAGACATAATATTTGTTTAAATTTTATTCACTAGTAGATAAAGTTTTGGTGTGCAGTTTAATTTCTGTAATACTTTGTAAATTTACAGATTTAAATTGAAATTCTGTAATACTTTGTAAATTTACAGATTTAAATTGAAATTCTGTAATATATTGTAAATTTAAATTCTGTAATACAGGAATACCTCGCATAGCACGGTTAATTCGTGCCAAAAAATACCGCGCTCTGCAAAACCACGCTGATTGGTGGAACAGACTTCCATCCTTTGTTGTGGAAGTTGATAGCCTAAATAAATTTAAGGCTGAGCTGGACAGGTATTTGGAACGAACAGAGGGGTGAAATGGGAGCGGGTTTTTTTTTTTTTTTTGTGGCTGATGCTGCATAAGCTTGCTTTCTTGCATAATATGCCTCTACTAATGCTAAACAACAATTATTAAAAAGGGAAAGAAGTATTCCATTGACAAGATGAGTCCATGTCACTTGCTACCCTATTTGGAAATTCAGGCCTGAATCTAGATGGTGTTGAATAATTTACTGGAGTGTGTTAGTATTGGAATGGCTAAATGATATAAGCAAGTAAACTGTTTTTGAATTTGCTAAAAAAGAAATCTGCCACTCACGTACTTTTCCTTTCAACAAACAGTGATGATTCAGTCCTTCCTTGAGCTCTACTGAAATCACTGCCTCAGTCAACTTTGGAGTTAATTTATTGCACTTATCTACACAGATACTCAAAGGATAAATTTTATGAGATCCAGCCTTCTTTAACTCCCTATGATTTTATATTTATATCTCCCTGGTTCTTGTCTCTCCTACCAGCAAGAATATGCTTCCCTCCTTCATTTTACTCAACACTCTTGGGCCCCAGTATGCACCACATTTAAATCCCACCTAAGAGATTTGAGTATGGTTAATGTAGCTTGTCCTTTGAAATCCACACATTCTAAGCCATTCCTGCTAAGGACAATAATTAGTGCTCCTGACAAATCTCATCACTGTTCTTTGAATTCTTCCTAGTAGTTCTTTTTTTTTTTTTTTTTTTTTTTTTCAGGTGTAGCCCATACACCTGAATACAATATTTTAAGTGTGGTCTCACCATAATCATATATAAAGAAATGATGATAATATTCTTTTTCTCTCATTGCAAAGGTCCAATCAAGAGGTGTGATGTCCTGTTTACACTGCATGGTGAACCTCACATCTGATTGTGTCATAACTGTAAATTCTTTTGACTACCTTAGTCTTTAACTTATTTTTTGGTTTCTTCTTCTCCAGTTAAAGCATCTTACATTTAATAGCATTAAATTTTTGTTTCCATTTTTCAGACCATATTTCACTGGTCCAAGTAATTTTGAAGCAGTGTAATGAGATTATGGCTATTAACTAGATTATGATGATAGTTTTCTACATCAGCATGTTCGGGAGGCAACTAGAGGGAGTAATACTCTTGATTTGATTATCAGCAGTGATTCTTCATGCATTAAGAATCTGCAGAGAAATGAACCACTAGGTGGCAGTGATCACAGTGTGCTGAAGTGGGATTTACTGAAAGAGGTAACTACCATTAGGGGTAAAGGGAAGGGTTATTGCTTCCGTAAAGGCGACTACGATGGACTGAGACAGTATTTAAATTCTATACAGTGGGACCAACTGATGATGTTACCAACAGCAAATTCAAAATGGGAAGCATTCAAAGAACTTATCTTGGAAGCTACTAGGCTTTACATACCAACTAAGAAATATTGTTCAAGGTTTAGGCCAAAATGGATGTCAGATGAACTAATGAGGCATATGGCAGAGAAGAAAAATGCATGGGATACTTACAAATTAACACATGACACAGAAGCCTATGATAGATACAAGTTGATATGCAACCAAGTTACAAAGGAGGTTAGGCAGGCGAAGGCAGATTACGAGAAATCCTTGGCAAGGGATGCAAAGAAAAACAGCAAAGAGTTCTTTACTTATGTAAACTCTAGAAGGAAGGGGATGAATCAGATTGGTCCACTTGATATTGATGGGTCAACTGTTGATGATCCTGCTCAGGTAGCTAACAAACTAAATGAATATTTTGCATCGACATTCACACATGAGGAGTTATTCAGTGAGGGGAATGCCAGAGGTGTATTCAACTCTAGCAGTAAGCTACAGAATCTTGAAATAACTGGGAGTAAAGTGGAGGAGAAACTGTTGAAGATAAACACAAGAAAGGCACCCGGGGTGGATGGGATCTATCCAGTTATATTAAAGGAGGCAGCAAAGGAAGTAAGCAAACCCTTAGCCATAGTTATGAGAGCTTCCTTGGACTCAGGGGAGGTACCCATGGACTGGAAATGTGCAAATGTGACCCCAATTCACAAAGGAGGATCAAAGGCTGAAACAAGTAATTATAGACCTGTGAGCTTAACTTCTGTTCCAGGAAAATTAATGGAGGCACTGGTTAAAGAAGCACTGCAGGATCATTTAGACAAGACTTCAGTTATAGCTCAGACACAGCATGGTTTTGTTAAGGGGAAGTCTTGCCTGACCAACTTGATTGGATACTATGATGCAGTCACAAAAGAGCTGGATTCAGGGAATAACTTTGATATTATATACTTGGATCTTAGAAAGGCTTTTGATACTGTTGCACATGGAAGACTGCTACACAAATTGGAGCAGTGTGACATTGGAGGCAAATTGCTGCTATGGATAAAGGGGTGGTTGAGGGGGAGAAGACAGAGAGTGGTAATCAATGGACACTGCTCATCGTGGACTGATGTTATTAGTGGAGTCCCTCAGGGCTCAGTGTTGGGTCCATTGTTGTTTTCTGTATTTATAAATGATATTGATGATGGTATATCAAGCTTAATGTCCAAGTTTGCAGATGATACAAAGGTTGGCAGGGTTGTCAAGGACACTACTGACACTATGCTGCTGCAACAGGATCTGGAAAGGTTGAGCAGATGGGCTGAGAGGTGGCAAATGAAGTTTAACATTGACAAATGTAAAGTACTACACATGGGAAACAGCAACCCCAGAGCAACGTATCAACTCTGTGGTACTACACTGACAGTGGTAGAGAATGAAAGGGACTTGGGGGTGATTGTGCAGGCAGATATGAAGTTCTCTGAGCAGTGCAGACGGGCTGCAAGAGTAGCTCATGGAGTATTGTCAATGATATACAGGAATTTTTCCAGCAGGGTTAAGGAGGTGATTATTCCATTGTATAAGGCAATGGTCAGGCCACACCTAGAGTACTGTATACAGGTCTGGAGGCCTCATTTCAAGAAGGATGTAGAGCTGCTGGAACGAGTACAGAGAAGGGCAACAAGATTAGTGAATGAAACAAAGGGGTGCTCTTACGAAGAAAGGCTTAAGTTTTGCAAATTACAGTGTCTAGAGACTAGGCACCAACGAGGTGATCTGATAGAGGTGTATAAAGCCTTGAATGGTTTAAGCATGCTCAATGCTGATGGGATTCTTCCTCTAGCTCAGAATAATCACCTGAGAGGGCATAAATTCAAATTGAGGAAAGACAGATGTAGGATAGACGTGCGGAAATTTGCCTTTAGCCAGCGGGTGGTTGGTTGGTGGAACAGACTGCCATCCCTTGTGGTGGAGGTTGATAGCCTAAATAAGTTTAAGGCTCAGCTGGACAGGTATTTTGAATGAACAGAGGGGTGAAGTGGAAGTGGATTTTTTTTTTTTTTTTTTTTTTGGCTGATGCTGCATAAGCTTGCTTTCTTGCATCAAATGCCTCTACTAATGCTAATGCTAATGCTAACGCTAACTACCTTATGAGCCCTCAAATTTCAGTAAATTTTTACAGCTTCCTCTGTACCCCCCCCCCCAACAGTGTCATTAGTGTGGATTAGAAATAAGAGAAGCCATAACACCAATTCCTGAGAGATTTCACTTGCTATGCTAATTCATTCTGAAGAATATCCATTTATGGTTGTCCTCTGCTTTTGTCTTTCAGCCAGCCTTTGATCTACCTGAAGATCTCTATAACTGCAGCTCACTCCAGTTTATACATGTATAAAAAGTTCTCATGGTGAACTGTATGAAAAGCTATACTAAAATTTAGGTATGCACAGATTGTTCATTTACCTACAAGAATACCGGACAATCCTAATCATACAGCCAATACGCTTGATCTTTTTCTCGCAAACAACCCTTCTAAGTACACGGTCGAAGTGAGAGGTCCTTTAGGCACTTCAGATCACAACTTGCTGATTGTCTCTTCTCCAATGGAACCTTTATCTCATGGCTGTTCCCAACCTCGTGTTGTTTGGCATTACAAGAATGCAAAATGGGATGACCTGCGAGACTTCTTTTCTTCTTTTCCTTGGTCGGATTACTGTTTCAAAACTTCTGATGTCAACGTTTGCTCAGATCGTGTCAGTGAAATTATTCTTGCAGGAATGGAATCCTTTATCCCATACTCCACTTTAAAATCTCGTCCTTTATCTAAACTGTGGTTTTCCAATAAATGTGCTAAGGCTGTTCAAGAGAAGAATGTTGCATATCGTAATTGGCTTGTTTCTAATTCTTCAGTTTCATTTTCTGCCTACACCGAAGCTCGCAACAATTGTAAAGCAGTTATTAATCAGTCCAAACTAGAGTTTGAACAGGCTAAGAGTAGAAAACTTGCTTCTTGCCCTAATGGTAGCCGAGCATTCTGGTCTCTTGCCAAAGCTATTGGCCGCAACTTTTGCCCATGGAACCAAATGGTTCTGTTGTCATTTCAGCCAAGGATAAAGCTGACCTGCTAGCATCCCATTTTTTTTCCAGCTCATGTATTAATGATCTTGGTAAAACACCTCCCACCATTCCCAACACGCTCCATTCAATGCCTCCTGTGGTCTTCTGTCAAAAGGATATCAGAAGGATTTTGATGAATCTTGATGCTAAGAAAGCTCCAGGTCCTGATGGTATTTCTCCACTTGTTCTCAAAACCTGTGCTCCTGAAGTTACTCCTATTCTTTGCCGCCCTTTTTCACTTTCTTATTCCAAAGGTGTTTTTCCTTCTGCTTGGAAATTTGCTCATATCCAGCCAGTTCCTAAAAAGGGTGACAAATCCCTCCCATCCAATTATCGTCCCATTGCAATTACTTCTACTCTTTCTAAAGTAATGGAGAAATCAATTAACCACCAACTCTTAAACTACCTAGAAACCTTCCGTCTGATCAACGATCGCCAGTATGGATTCCGTCAGTGTCGATCCACTGGTGATATTCTCGCTTATGTTACCCATTTATGGACTAATTCAATGGAAAGGTTTGGTGAAACACAAGTAGTTGCTCTTGACATCTCAAAGGCTTTCGATCGTGTTTGGCATAAAGGTCTTCTAAACAAGCTTCCATCTTATGGTTTGCCAACTGTTTTTAGTAATTGGTTATCCAGTTTTCTCTCTGATCGCTCACTGAGGGTGATGGTAGATGGCTCTCTGTCTTCTAACTTCTCCACTAATGCCGGTGTCCCCCAAGGTTCAGTTCTTTCCCCCACTCTTTTCCTCTTGTATATTAATGACCTTCTTCCATTGACTGGAAATCCTATCCATAGTTTTGCCGATGATAGCACATTGCATTCCACTTTCCATTTTGAGAAACCTTGTCCTGCTCAATCAGCTTCAACTTCTCGAAAATCTGCTACCAATTCCTTAAATGCCAATCTTCAGGTAATTCTCCAGTGGGGCAAAGAGAACCTAGTTGATTTCAACCCTTCTAAAACTCAGTCTTGTCTTATATCTCGCAAAAAGGATTCTTCTTCTCCTATTCTTATCTTTAGTGACACTCCGATTTCTAGGCAAAATGATATATCTCTTTTGGGGATTACCCTGACTTGTAATCTCTCTTGGCATAAGCACATTACAAATAATTCCCGCTCTCTCTTTCAAAACAGTCCGAACACATGCTGCCACCAGCCAACATCCATTTACTGTCCAACTTCAAACCCACAGAACCAACTTTTCATCTTCCTCATTTATTCATTCAACTGCCGTTTTCTGGAACAACCTTCTTTCATACGTATTTCCTGAAAATTACAATCTACAGAAGTTCAAGTCCAATGTCAACAAATATCTTCTTTCGTCTTCCCAACCTCCAACCCAAACACGGTACTAAGTACTATAGGTTCTAATACCTCTTGTGTTTGAGGTTCACATAAAAAAAAAAAAAATGTAATGTTGATGTTTCTTGTAACCAATAGTTTTACAACCTCATGCTGTGATCCTTTTAGAATTCTGTTATCAAAGTGGATCTGGCTCCATGGGTCCAATTTGATTTTTTTCTTTTTTTTTATATATCAAAAGAGGGCCTATCTGATTTACTCTCTTCTTAGTATTAGAAAGAGGTTTGTCTAATTTACTTTTTATTTATTTATTTAAGCTATCAGCTTCCACAACGACTTCCCACTGGCTAAAGGCAAATTTCCACACATCTATTCTAACTCATTGAGCTGTCTCGATTGTGCCAATAAACTTCCATTTAAACCAATCAACAATGAGCAGTCTCGATGCTGATGGGATTCTTCCTCTTGCTCAGATTATGAAACTGAGGGGGCATAAATTCAAATTGAGGAAAGACAGTTGTAGAATAGATATGCGGAAATTTGCCTTTGGCCAGCAGGTAGTTGATTGTTGGAACAAACTTCCATCTGTCATTGTGGAAGAACTGGACAAAATTTTAGAGCGAGTGGAAGTGTGAAATGGGATTTTCATGCTTTTTTTTATTTATATCAGTTAAATCTTTTAGCTTTCTTATCCATTTTCACAACTTTCTTTTGCAGTGTTTCCCTACTGGAATGAATGTGTTAATGGCTTCCAGCATAAATTCCTTAAACACTTTCCACATTGTATTTGTATTCCACTTCGTACAGCTGTCTCTCTTCAATAACAGAGAAATACTTTAAGTCTGCTGTAGTATTCCCTCATCCTGTTGAACTGAAGCACCCACTTATTCTTTTGAACATTATCCACTTTATGACATTATGGTCATTGACAATTAGTTCCTGCATATTCTTGTATATCCTTGTACATTTTCTGACATGCAGGAATGAGTAACAGTCAATCCAATTGGTTAAGAAATTTGATCCAACTTAGCATATTGCTAGTATGCAATTTCCAGTCCAGGAGAGGTAACTTAATATTGTTATATAAATTTAAGCAATATGGTATTATGGGTTACTTACTGACTCCTACACTGATCAACCACTTTGTCCAAGTTACTACTATGGACAAAGTGGTTGATGAGTGTAGGAGTCAGTTATAAATGGCCAATGCTCTTCATGGACTAGTGTTATGAGTGGGAAGCCACAGGATCCAGCGTTGGGCACTTACTGTTTCTGAATTTATTAATGATATCAGTATTAGTAAGGCTAAATGAGGCAAGGAAGCAGATTTATTCTTCATCTTCCAAAAAATAAATAAAATAAAAACAGAATATTCTTGATATTCCCATACTTACAAGATAACCATCCAATTCTGTTTGAACTTAGTCATGCTTACTGCCTCTGCCTGCCATTTTGGGAGGCAACTTATTCCAATTTTTGATAATCTTCTGCCTATAAGTGAACTTCATGAGATTTAATCTTCTATTATTTTCTAAGATTTTATATTTGTGCCCTCTGCTTCTTGTCTCACCTGTCAGGAAGAGCAGACCTTCTCATTCATTTTACTAAACCCATTCAGTCCATTCAGTGCCTTATACATCCCATTCAGATTTTCCTTTAGATATTTAGTTCTAAAACTTTGCAGTCCACACTTTCTAAGCCATCTTTCATATGTGCATCATTCTGCACTCATCACTAATCTGTTTGCACTTCTTTGAACCTTCTCTGGAAGTTCAGTTGCTTTTTTTTGGTGTGGTCTTCTGACCTGAATACAATATTCCAAATGTGGGGTAACCATTGCTTTGTATAGAAGAATAATGATATTTTTCTCCTTACTAGCAAAGGGAGAAGGATAACACTAATCCTATAAATCCGTGACAACATATTTCTTCTTATCTACCTGTTTAAACTGCACGGAAAATTTCATGTCACATTGAATCTTACTGTGAATTGAAAAACACGTAGGTCTTTTTTGTCTTGAACCACTTTTAGTTCCTTTTCCTCTAACTTATACATGACTCCAGGATTTCTGTTCTTCAATTGCATAACCTTATATTTAGAAGCATTTAATTTTAGTTTCCATATTTTGGACCATATATGCAGCCGAACCAAGTCTTTTTAAAGCAGCCTATCCTAGCATTGATTATTAACCATCCTTCCCACCTTTAAATCATTAGTGGACTGCTTCCCTTGGATAAACTTCATCGGTATCATTTATGAAAATTTGGCTAAGGTAAAGAAAGCCAACATGAGAACGACGAGAAACGTCGGATAACTTATGCGGAAAATTAGTTTCCCAACACCGAACTCTAGCACTGCTCACTCGGTAAACAGACGGTAGGTGTTATCGGCCTGGAGCCGAAATCGAGAAGGATATATTGATTGATAGGTAGGCGTGGCAAACAATGAAATGATTGGTGGTGGGAGCGACAGACAACAAGCTACTGTGTAGTCATTGGTTGGCATTATAATGTGTATTTATGAGTAAATAATGGTGCATAATAGTTTTGTGATGAACGGTAAACAGGTAATAGTAGCGATGAATCTTTTAAAGATGGAAGAAATTTGTAATGAAAATAAAACGTTGGTTGATATTTTTGTGAAAACTAAATAAAAGTTTTGTTCTGTTCATTTTTATGTTCTTCATTATGTTTTTTTCTCATTATTAAAAGCAGATTTTTGGAGTTCGTGAGTGTTTTTACTATATTGTTGATTTAGGTTTGGTTACGAAAAAAGGAAAAGGTTTCTTTATTTTTCGTTATATTTTGTAACCTGAACTTAAATGGTAGGTTAGGAAATAATAGAAAAGGTTTCCTTATATTTTGTGACCTAACCTTAAATTTTAGGTTAGGAAATAATAGGAAAAGAAAGATTCTTTATATTTTTATATATATGTATATTTATATATATAGTGAATAGCTATTGAGGTGTTGATTGACGTTACGATACGTGTGTGTATCCCCATGAGTGTCTTTAAAAATAAAAGTACAGTAATAAAAAATTAATATTTTGTTACTGAACAGTTTATGTGCTAGTCCACCCATGATTCTAAAGAAAAAAGGTTAGGTTATCCCCCCCTCCACTTCAGGAGGAGTTCAAGCTCCCATGGGATTCAAGTGGAGGTAACCTGACCTTTTTTTCACCATTATGGAAAGCGTTCATTAGGGTAAGTTACCATTAGTGCTTTGAGTGCTACTAAAGTGATACTAAACCGATGTTATTGTGTGTTGTGTTGTGTTCGCGCACCAATCAGCACATCGTTTGCCATGCCTACTTGTCAATCAATATATCGTTCTCGACTTTGCTCCAGACTGATAACACCTACCGTCTGTTTACCGAGCGAGCAGCACTAGAGTGCCATATTGGGAAATTAATTTTCTGCGTAAGTTATCCGATGTTTTTCGTCGTTCTCATGTTGGCTTTCTTTACCTTCATCTCCTCTTAATTAAAAATTTTAATTAAGAGGAGATCCAACTCCAGGCTTTGCAGAATCCTTTTACTCTGCTCTGCACTTAAGACTGGCTATGACAACTCCTGTCTCCTATCTTTTAGTCAGCCTGTGATTCAGCATAGGACCTTACCAGTATCTAACTTTTTCCAGTTTATGTAAAGCAGCTTTCCATGAGGAACAGCTTTATCAAAAGCTTTACTGAAGTCCAGCTATTATGCTTTATACTTTACATGACCTGTAAAGTTAAAACATTCTTAATTCATCTTCATGTTTTTAATCAGTTTTTTTTTTCTTTTAGAAATTCAATGGCTCCTTTGTAAATTGCATTACTAAATGTGACAACAGTGCAATAAAACTTTTGGAACTTATAGTCAAAAATTTTCCTTCATATAGAGATGAGGCAGAATATGAAGGCAACAAAGGTAAATGATACTATTATTTAATATGCTGTCCACATAAATTATTTAATACATTGTTTGCATAAATTATTTAATACATTGTTTGCATGAATTATTTTATAGCTTGTTTACATCAAACATTTTTGTTATTTTAACAACTTTAAAAAAATTGCTTGTCTTAGTACTTTAGTAGAGAAAAGTGCTAGGTAAAAAAAATCCAAGTAAAAGAATAACTTGAAGAGTACATAGTTGCTAGGGTTTATTGTCAGTGGCAATAAAAATATGTTAAAAATATTGTGCACAAAGTCTTTGCCAGTATCTCCTCCAGCTAGAATTAACAGTTTAAAATTAATGAAGAAAAACTTAAGATATTTTAATGATTAAACTAATCCATCATACAGAGATAAATGTAACAAACTTTATTGGTGACATAAGGTGAATTTGCTGAAGAAAAAGTTCAGTTGTCTGGATTGATGCTTTTAGATGATATCACAAGAATCTTGGTCCATTACTTTGCTGTTCTTTTCTTCAATTTACTGCAGTTTCTGAGTGATGCTGCCATTTGTAAATGGAACTGGAGAAGGCAGATTCTCTATTCAGAGCTGGGATGTCTTCTAATGTTGACAGGAAAAAAGTGCAGCATGCCAAACTGTACATCATTTTCCAACATGTATTTCCAACATTAATCCAGAAGTCACATAATAAATAGATGAAAATACCAGTTAAAAGAAAGACATAAAATTTTAGTAGTTTAAATTTTTTTTAAAACCACTTAATAATTTAGTTAATAAGATTAAAATTTAATAAAATTAAATTAAACTTAAGTAAATAGATAGCTATGAATACTTATATTCATATAATAATGTCTTTGTGACATCATCAGTCTCACATACCAAGACAGTGGTTTAACTTAATTATATTTATATGTTCTATGCTGTACTCTCAAACTGAGAATTTTTGAATCAAAACTCTGGTTTCGGTCTCCTGGGGCGAATTATAGTTTGACTTAAGGGGAGGTGAGGAAGAGAAAAGGGATTTCAATGTTGTAGGATTAGACATCTGTTTGGCAACTGATCTTCGTGAGTGTCTTAATTGTGTGTGTGTAGGTTCAAGATTACATCAGAAGGGGCGAAAGAATGGGGCATCTTTTTTCAAGGTATAATTATTATGGTTTTTATGTAGTTAATAAATAGAATGCCCATTATTTTTCTACATTTCCATTTCCTGATATACCTGCACACCATGTCGTTAAAAGTTTATGCTTGATATTAAAATTCTTTTTACTAACCAGATATCTTTTCATTTAGTGTCCCAATACATCTTGGATAGATATACTTATTGAGGATACTGAATCTGTGTGTGAGCATTATTATTGGTTAACTTTGTGTAATTTCTAGTTAACATTGATAATAAACCCCTGCCAGCTGAATAATCTGAGTTATTCTTCTGTTATCCTGATAGTTTTACATATTTTTGTAATTGATATCCTACATTCCTTTAAATGCATAAATAAATTTTCATTTATTCTCAATGCAGCTGAGGCCAGAAGAGTTTGCATGTTTGTTGTCATTGCGTACATATTGAATTAATTATTGTTAAGGGTAGCCACATGCTTGGTGCTTCAGTTCACTATGGGCTGTGTAATTTTTTTGGCAGTATATGGGTTCACACCCACAACCTCCTTACTTCTGGTTATGCGTGTTAACTGCGGGATCATTGCCAGTCTGACTGAAGGTTGTCAAAAACAATCTGAGATTTTTCAGAATGACAAAGTTAAGTTACTAACTTTCCAAAAGAAGTAGTCTACACCTTTAGCCAGTCATTTTTATTGATGCGTTTTTTTTTTCTTTTCTTGGAAGTTAAAAAAGTCGTTTTTTCTTTCAAAGTGGAAAAAAAAAAAAAAAAAAGTCTGTTTAATTTTGATATAAACTTTTAAAAAGAATTGATAACAATCTAAATGACATCTTACATTATGGCACATCTCTTTATATCTTATACCTCACTTTCCAAAAGCATATCAACAGCTGCACTGTGATGGGGTGTGGCATTATCACCCATAAACATGAATTCGGGTGCCAGTGGCACCTTGGAAGAGACGCACATGGGGAAGGATTACCTCAGTACAGTAACGTGTACCTGTTACAGTACCGCCTTCCAGTATCTGGAGTTGTGTATGTCCATCCAAGATGACGACTCCCCAGACGAGAACACCTCAACCGCCACATCAATCCTTTTCAGTGATGTTTTCGGAGTGATAATGTGTGCCACCCTCTCGCCAGATTAGCTGACGTCCAGAATTGCTGCTGAGACTGAATCTACTCTCAACAGTAAAGAGTACCTTAAGTAAAGATTTTGTGGTTGTAACCTTTAGAAATAGTGTTGGTCCTTAAGTTTTGCACACCAGTATATAAGGGTCTATAATACAAAAAGCACAATACTTTTAAAAAAAGTGAAATTATTCCAGTGCAAGAATTTGTGGAAGATTTTTTTTTTTTAAACACAAGAGGTATTAGAACTTATAGTACTTAGTACTGTGCTTGGGTTGGAGGTTGAGAAGACGAGAGAAGATATTTGTTGATATTAGACTTGAACTTCTGTAGACTGTAATTTTCAGGAAAGACATATGAAGGAAGGTTGTTCCAGAAAATGGCAGTTGAATGAATAAATGAGGAGGATGAAAAGTTGGTTCTGTGAGTTTGAAGTTGGACAGTAAATGGATATTGACTGGTGGCAACACATGTTCAGACTGTTTTGAAAGAGAGAGATTAGGAATTATAGAAGCCAATTCAATAGAACACTGCGCATGGAAGTATCTGTAGAAAAGGCATGCAGGAGAAACAATACATCTATGAGACAGCAAGTGGATGTTATTTGTTTGTTACTTGGTTTTTAGGAGCATTAGCAACTAAGGCCATATTGCTCCGGGATATGCGGTGGTCATTCCCTGAATGACCTTTCCGCATCCTCCGTATTTGGTGGTGACGGGCTCGAACCCCGGTCTAATCAAGAAGTGTGTGCTACGCACTGCTGTTCCTTCCCACCTGGCTACGGAGGCGCCCCAGCAAGTGGAGAGACTCTGTTAGAGATGAGTCATTAATTAACCTAACTGCCCTCTTCTGAATGGAATCTAGAAGCCTGAGAGAGGTTTTGGGGGTAACACCCCAGATGTGGGAGCAATATTCCATGGTAGGGTGGATTTGCAATTTGTACAGTGTGAACAGCTGTTTTGAAGAAAAGTAACACCGAGAACAAAAGAGAAAAAGTTTGTTAGATGCAGAGGAAGCAATATTTGTAATGTGATGTTGCCAAGAGAGATTAGAAGTCAGGGTAATCCCCAAAAGAGATATGTCAACTTGTCTAGAAATTGGAGTGTCACCAAAGATAAGCATAGGAGCAGAAGAACCCTTTTTGCGAGATATAAGACAAGACTGAGTTTTAGAAAGATTGAAATCAACTAAGTTCTCTTTGCCCCACTGGAGAATTACCTGGAGATTGGCATTTAAGGAATTGGTAGCGGATATTCGAAAAGTTGAAACTGATTGAACAGGGCAAGGTTTCTCAAAATGGAAAGTGGAATGCAATGTGCTATCATCGGCAAAACTATGGAAGAAGGTCATTAATATACAAGAGGAAAAGAGTGGGGGAAAGAACTGAACCTTGGGGGACACCGGCATTAGTGGAGAAGTTAGAAGACAGAGAGCCATCTACCATCATCCTCAGTGAGCGATCAGAGAGAAAACTGACTGGATAACCAATTACTAAAAACAGTTGGCAAACCATAAGATGGAAGCTTGTTTAGAAGACCTTTATGCCAAACACGATCGAAAGCCTTTGAGATGTCAAGAGCAACTACTTGTGTTTCACCGAACCTTTCCATTGAATTAGTCCATAAATGGGTAACATAAGCCAGAATATCACCAGTGGATCGACACTGACGGAATCCATACTGGCGATCGTTGATCAGACGGAAGGTTTCTAGGTAGTTTAAGAGTTGGTGGTTAATTGATTTCTCCCTTACTTTAGAAAGAGTAGAAGTAATTGCAATGGGACGATAATTGGATGGGAGGGATTTGTCACCCTTTTTAGGAACTGACTGGATGTGAGCAAATTTCCAAGCAGAAGGAAAAACACCTTTGGAATAAGAAAGTGAAAAAAGGCGGCAAAGAATAGGCGTAAGTTCAGGAGCACAGGTTTTGAGAACAAGTGGAGAAATACCATCAGGACCTGGAGCTTTCTTAGCATCAAGATTTGTCAAAATCCTTCTGACATCCTTTTGACCACAGGAGGCATTGAATGGAACGTGTTGGGAATGGTGGGAGGTGTTTTACCAAGATCATTAATACGTGAGATAGAAGAAAAATGGGGTGCTAGCAGGTCAGCTTTATCCTTGGCCGAAGTGACAACAGAACCATCTGGTTTTGACAGAGATGAGAGCAGAGATGAGCAAACATTGCAGCCAATAGCTTTGGCAAGAGACCAGAATGCTCGGCTACCATTAGGGCAAGAAACAAGTTTTCTACTCTTAGCTTGTTTAAAATCTAGTTTGGACTGATTAATAACTGCTTTACAATTGTTGTGAGCTTTGGTGTAGGCAGAAAATGAAACTGAAGAATTGGAAACAATCCAATTACGATATGCAACGTTCTTCTCTTGAACAGCCTTAGCACATTTATTGGAAAGCCAAGGTTAAGATAAAGGACGAGATTTTGAAGTGCAGTGTGGAATAAAGGATTCTATTCCTACAAGAATAATTTCACTGACACGATCTGAGCAAACGTTGACATCAGAAGTTTTGAAACAGTAATCCGACCAAGGAAAAAAGAAAAGAAATCTCGCAGGTCATCCCATTTTGCATTCTTGTAATGCCAAACAACACGAGGTTGGAGATATCCATGAAATAAAGGCTCCATTGGAGAAGAGACAGTCATCAAGTTGTAATCTGAGGTGCCTAAAGGACAACTCACTTTGACCGTGTACTTAGAAGGGTTGTTTGTGAGAAAAAGATCAAGCATGTTGGCTGTATGGTTAAGATTGTCCAGTATAATTGTGTGTAAATGAACAAACGGTGCAAGGTCATTAATAATTGCAAAAGCCTCAGCATTTCGACCAGCTGGATCGGTGTGACTAGAAAACGGAAGCCAGCTGGATTTGTGAACATTAAAATTATCAAGGAAAATTACCTCGCTGTTAGAAAAGTTAGACTGGAGAAAGTAAAGTTGCAAAGAGAGGAAGTCAAAGAGCTCCAAGTGATTAGTGAAGTTGGGAGAACAGTAGAGACAACAGATGAATTTGACACAATGAGGTAGAGAGAGAGAGAGAGATTTTAAACCAGAGAAGATCGAAAAGAGGAGATTCCAAATCTTTGATCTCTTGCTCTCTTCTCACCTGGGGGGGGCTCTCTGGTTAAAATGGGTTTTGGATGAAGGGGCTCTCAATTTTCATTGATACTATTGGAAAGCAATGTCACTTCCTTCCAGATTTTAAAATGAGACATCTCTGCTATGTTCTTTCATTCTGGTAGCCAGTGTACAGTATAATTATCTATGTAACTTTTCCTGTACTGGTAAACTATTCCTGTGTTCCAGTTTTTTGGGAGGGGGGGGGCTGAGCTTCTCAGGATTTGCTTTAGTTTTCTAGATCCTGTGTGCACTTTGACTTGGTTTTTTTTTCCTAACCCAGTTACTATTTTGTCTATACCTGGGTGGTATGGAAAGGTTATTGTGGATGTTACTGTGGCATCTCTGTTGATGCCGCAGTTGTGGGGAGGTTTCTTAGCATTTTCAACTGTTATTATTATTTTTTTTTTTTTTGATTATCTTGGTGATAATGTAGTGGGCAGCTTGTTCTGGGTGAGCGTTTGTTTTATCATCAACAGCTGTGGACTACAATTGTGCATTTTTTTTGAGTTTCATGTTGTTTATTATCCTGACCTTTAAATTCGAAGGACCGAATGAAAAAGATAGGCATTAGCCTTCTATTCCACGATAGTCTGCCACCTAGCATGCTACTTTGGGGAAAACCTACAGTATAGATAAAGATTACAATGCCCATTTGACTTCACCAGGCCCAGAAAGTCTATCAAGATTGCTGGCAGACACAAACAGTCCAGCCAACCCACATCTATCAACCTCATAGCTGGTTAGTTATTAGTATTAGGCATATGGTACAAGGAAGCCTGAGGCTTTTGCTGTGCCAACCAAAAAACAAAGTAATAAGAATAATAAAATAAAACAAATGATCTTTTGACTCCCTCCTGATGTATGAGGGAGTCCAATTGACCTTTGAATCTCCCCATGCTGTCAGCCTTAATGACTCATGTAGGCAGCTTATATCAGTAATTAACAATTTGCTGGCTAAAAGAAAACATCCTGCAATCCAATCTAAACCTCTTCTGTCATAATTTGAATCTATGATCCCTAGTGCTGGAATCATGGCGCAATACGGCCTCAGCAGCCCTTGCGCATGAAATAATGATAACAACAGCTGGAATTATTTATAATGGTGAAAATTTCACCCTTATTTTACTTTCTCCCTTCAGTGCCTTGTTTGCCTCAGTCAGGTCTCCTCTAAGATGCTTAGTTACCAAACTCTGTAGCCGATAAGATCATAAGATGGTTCCATAAGAAGCTAGCAAAAGAAGATAAGGAACCACCCAGTAAGATGAGTCAGCACCACTCTGCAACCAGGAGTTTATGTTTCTCCAGCTACCACATAGGAAAACTTTTGTTTTACTTTTTTATTGTTATTTGTTAGCAGGACTGTAGCTGCCATATGACCTATAAGTCTGCAAAAATGTTGAAGTTAAATTTCATCTCTGGAAGTTAAATTTTGTCTTGGAAGAAAGTACACAAAGATGTACCAAAATGTAAAATTCTTTTAATATTTTTATTAATTCTTTGTAAATTGGCAGCTTCTTACCACAAAAAATTGTCCTTATTACAATAATCTAATACTTGCATTTAGAATGCCCATTTAAAATTGCATTAGGGGTTTTTTAGCAGTTCATTAAATTGGAATGTAAAGGACTGATCTTCTTTATAATAATAAACTTAATGGATTTCTGACATAGCGATTACCAGCCATGGCCAGGGTCTAACTTAAGGTTATTCGAGTCCTAGGCCAGTAGTCTCCAAACTTTTTTGGTCGTGCATCCCTATTTTACTTAAAAGGACTAGCACACACCCCGGAATGAAAAATTAAATATATAACTTTAATATTTTTTTATTTATAAATTATTTACATGGAAGACATTATATCTAAATTGACATTTATAAAATCACGCATAATTTTAAAAGATCACAAGTAAAAAAAATAAAAAAATACAAAACAAATTAAATTAAATTGAAGTACAAAATGAATGTACTTGAATGTGCATGATCGATGGCATGATCAAATAAAGCCATGCAATCAAACAAAGCCGCATATTGAAGTATTAAAAAACATTTATTTATAATTTTTATTTTCAATTACATTTCAAAAAAATAAAGTTTTCATTATTAATAAATATTGATTTATTGCAGATTATCTTGCGCACCCCACTTTGGAGACCACTGCCCTAGTAAAAATTATTTTTGGGGCCCCTATAAAAATGTTTATTATGAAATGACATTTAAGGTTTTTGGATTAATAATAAACGGATAGGTTTTGGTACCATTTTGTAAAGTCATGGCACCAATGGCGCATTCAAAAAGTCATCTTGTCAATAATTCTTGCTTGAAACTGCTTTTTAATGATATTATACTATTCTGCTTTTAGATGAGGTGGCTGTTTGTTCAGTATCATACAGTTGACTACTTGTTATTTGATACAGATGAATATATTTCACAAAAAAAAAAAAATAACTTCCAGAATATTAAACACAGAAAGGTGACTAATTAGGAGAATATATTAGTTACTGAGAGACTCAGTTATACTGAAAAATAAGATGTTTATTCAATTATTCCCAATGATTTGAAATAACTAATACTCTACAAAACAAAATCAAAATTAAGACACAAATAAAATATAAAAATTCACTACAGAAAATGACAAACAAAAATATACCATCTATGTAAAACAGAGGTTCCCGACCCAATTGGGAGTCACAGAAGGTTTGTGGGGTTGCAAGGAAGTGAGAAATAAGACCTAAACATAATACTTTTTGTCATATTTGCTTGACATTGTAGTTACTAAAATGTCAACAATGTAATTGGCAGCACTCCTTTGAGATCCCATTGCAGCTCCTACAATGTCACATTAGATTTTGGCTGTGTCCATTGCCATTTACAGGCCTCCTCAAATTATGGACCCTAGACATGCCTAGTTCACCTAGGTCTAAGATAGACCCTGGCTGTGACTTATGTAATATTTCTGACCTAATGACATCTACCCACCCTCCCACCCACATAAACACACATTTGCATGCTATCTAGATCTCTCCAAACACATTTGTTGAGGTTACGTGTATTGTTTGATGATTGAATTATTTATGGTTATTAATGATCTATAAACAGTCATAAATAGCTTAATTATATGCAAAAATAAAAATAAACCCAGTCACATATAACCGTAATTTCTCTCTTTGAAACACTGTGTGTGTATTTTTTTATGTATCTATATACTATATGTGCACACACATGCGCGCATATAGTATATAGATATATAAAAAATTTCATGGACAAAACCCTGTTGTTGACTTGTCTGAAGAGGTCTGGGTTTGAATCTTATTTTAGACTGAAGAAATTGTTAAAGAGCTCCTAGGGACTTAGCTTATTTCAGGCAGAGAAAGTAGGGTTTCTGTGTGAGTTTTTCTTGATTTTGTTTTTTGGCCCACATGCAGATTGGCTTGTGAACACATATCGTGAAGACATAATATGTGACAAATCATGTGAATTGGTGTAGCTTGACTAAAGTAGTGATGTGCCAAAAGATCCTTAAAACAATAATTGAATAACTGGTATCAGGATGTCCAAAAGGTAGATTGCTACTCATTGGTTATGTCAGTATTTTCCAAACTGTGTGTCTTGGGGGATATAAGCAACTATTTAGGGGTAACATGAACTATTAGAGTAAACAGATGAAAGAAATGTGATGTAGTTTTATTAACTTTTTATTTACAAATGTTTTAAGTAAAACATAGTATTTTACATTTAAATATGCTATCATTAATTAAATTTTATGGAACTATTTTTATACCTATATAAAAATTATGTGTACAATATCTATAAGCAGGAGGGTAGAGGGATACAGAAGGTACCAAATTAATTTAGATGAACATAAAAGACAAAAGTTTTTGGGGATATTGCTTTAAATCATTAACTTCAGATGTACACAAGTGTTTTTTTTTTTTTTTTTTATCTGATTCTATTTCTGCTAATTTTATTATAGATTTTATATTTGCATGAGTATTTTTTTTTTTTTTTTTTTGGCCTTATCTGCTAATTCAATTAATATATTTTATATTGTGTTAGTTTCATTCTATAAACGAGCCCAAATCTTGATTGGAGACATCTGGGCCTGTTGTGAAGGAAAAGGTTATGGGGAATTTCATGATATTGATGAAATTACTATCTTTGCTGATTACAGGTATGAAAATATTCAACTTTCTATACAGTTAAAATTAAATCTTAATTTTATATTTTGCAGTTACATTTTTAACTGTTTTTTTTTTTTTTTTTTCACAAAATTGTGATCCAAAAAGAGAAATTCCATAGTTTTATGGATGTTTTTGCCATTTGTTACCCAGTTAGAAACATCTGGGTTCAGTTCCTATTCCCAAGAAGAAGGATTACTGTTGGCAAAGGATTACTGTACTTTATAAGTACAGTAATCCTTTGCCAACAACCAGATACATTTGCGAAAAATACATCATTTGGCAAAACTGTAGCTGGCAATATTAAGATTCCATACAAAATAGGGGACTAGGAGAAAAACAATAATAAAAAACAAAAACAAATAACTGATAAAATATATGAAAAGAGTACAGTGAACTTCATTTTCCATTTGTACAACATGGAAGTGATGATAAGGTTGTTTATACAACAAGAAAAAAATGATTGGGATAAGATGATGGAACACACAAAAATTTTTTACTACCCTTCTAGTTCGCACCTTCATTTTGATACAGCAGAACATAATAATCTATAAATCATTATGAAAACATGTCCAGAAAAAACACACACACAAAATGTTGACTATCTGCCTAGTTAATAAGGGAACACGTTATGTACAATTGTGTGGAGTATTAGCATCTGTAGTTGGAGTTTGTAGCCAGAATGCCTAACTTGAATGTATTATCCTCCGTTGTGAGAGAACATTGTTTGGAGCACAAGAGGATTCCTTTGCTTTCAGGGGCTAGTGGTGGCTATCTTCAAGAGAAGATGCCTGTTCTTATGCTTAAAGCAGTCAGCTCAACAATAAACCAGAAGGTGTATTTCTTTAAGTAGTGTGGATTGGCTTGGTGACATGCTGCTAGATACCTGGACCTATTTAGGGAAATTGGGGGTTCTGGTGGCGGCTTATCTGGTGCAGCAGGTTGTTAGGGGTACAGTGCCAGAGATTCCTGGGCTAATATTTTGTGTTGGAGTGTATAGAATATATCAGCTTCTTTTGGTGTTCTGGACTGGCCTGATCATTACTGATAAGAGAACAGAGAATATACCTTACTATTAGTAACAGCGAAGAACAGACTAGGATGTGTGATAACTCTGTCATTATAAAAGGTAGGCATCTGTTCCTATGAGCCAAGAGCTTGTTGAATATACATTCTGTTTAACACAGTGGAAACTGAGACAACAGCTTTAATGCACTGCTTTCTTATTAGTATTATGTGCTGCTTGTTGTGCAGTTGCTCAGCATATTTTCTCTAGCAATGTCTTCTGCTCATTGTGCAGCTGCTCAACGCTTCTTCTTCCACCATGGACTTCACTACATATCTAATATACTGCTTCTTGTGCAGTGGCAATATATGCTTCTGTGTGCCTTCTCCTAAAGAATGCTGCTCTGTACACTCTAACAACTTCCTTTTCTTAAAGTATGCTGCTCCTTGCACAGCAACAACTTCAAGATGCAGGTGCTTATGTTTCTCTGTTTTCTTCTTTCTCTAAAATAATGCTACTCCTGTACAGCAATCGTTCAAGAGGAATGTGCCAGTTCCTAGTGCTGGTGTGCATGAGCTCTTCATTTTAGAGGCTGCTGCTCCTTGTACAGCCACAAATGAAAGAAGCATGTACCTGTTCCTGGTGCTGGCTTTTGAGATGATATCCCCATATTTGCTTCTTACATCTGTGGCTTGTGGCTGACTTCTTGTGCCAGACTATGATATAACACTTTCTTACTCAGGTTCAGTGTGGATAGTGGTACTTTTCAACAGATAACAGTACTTTCTAACTGATTTGCTATCATGACTGACTTTGATTGTGTGATTTGGATTAGTGCTTCAAGGAGCTTCAGAACTTTTCAAGTGTCCTCTGTACCAAATGTGTTGGTAAATTGCTTAGTAACTGTTCCTTTAGAAGAATCATGAAGATATGTGTTTCAGGGATGTCATTTGAACTTTTACTAGATATGGACTATATGGGATGACACAGTTGGGCTTTCTACTTGATTGAACTTCAGCCTCGTGTTTCTTTTTTTTTTTTTTTTTTTAAAACTCCACTACTGTATTTGGGCAGTTACAGGCAGGAAGGTTAGGGAGAGATCATTAAACAATGACATGATGCTGATGCTAGATAGAGTCCTTGGCCCAGCTTCAGGTGCCAGAGATGGTAACCAGCTGTCCCACCAGATCAGCTGGGTTAAGTGGTCATTCATACAACATGACACTACACTGTAGGACAAATATGCCACTACACTGGTTGGTCTTTATCGGTATGATAGTATCGGTAAGTGTTGGCCTTTAGAAAAGCATAATACACGACAGTATTGCCATTCTATGGCTGGAACTGCTTCCACAATAAATAAAGAAATAAAAAAATATCCTTCTAGTTCACACCTTCATTTTGATACAACAGAAAGTGGTAATCTATAAATCATTATGAAAACATGTCCAGGAAAAATGCAAATGTTAATCAAATATATGAAAATCTATAAAGAAGAGGTGGCAACACATAACACTATATAGTACTGATGAGTATGTCATTGAGAGGATTGACTGCAGTTTCCTAAACTGTGCACTCCAGCTTTGTGCTGTGCCACAACCTCTTTGAAGTGTATCACGAGATTAGGAAAATCTTCATCAAGTCCAGTGGCAACCACTCTTCAGGTGTACTGCAAATATAGTATTATTTAACTGACTTTAAGTGATAAAAGTTTGGAAATCACTTGGGTGGAGTATAAACAAATTCTCTCTCCCTCTACACTACCCACAAGACTTGTCCTCTCCCGTGATCAGTGAGAGGCAATAAATTGCCATGTTCTTTTGTTTAAAGAGAGTGAACTGTGTGGTATGTATGTATTTATTAAAAAAATCTGGTTAGGAAAATTTTGGTATTCAAAGATGAAGTTTTGACTTTGACTAAGGGCTATAGTTAGCCAGCGTTAGACAGACGTGTAGGGGTCCCTCAATATCTATTCTGAATTTTTAAAATATAAATTAACCTTTGAAAACCAGTTTATGTCAGTTTTCATTTTCAGTTCCAATAATGTGGAAATTAGAAGACCTCCTAAAAGAATAAGTAAAAATGACTTTGAAGGCACTGAGTGGCAGTTTTGTTTCTTTATGTATATTGTGTTTCTTATACTAATTCTAAAAAAATCTGTGCTAAATTCTGTGTACATTGAAAACTTTCCCCCCCTTGGCTGTGGCATCTATTATATTTCAACATATACATTGAATAACTACATATCTTATCAGAATCCCAATCCCTTTCCAATTATTAAGCACATGATCACTTTAAGACTTTTTCCATGGTTAGGCATTTTTTTGGTACATCAACTTTTAGCATTAGTTCATATAATGAACAGTAAACCCTTGATTTTATGGACCCAAATTTAACAGATTTCAATTTAGTGGACAAAAAAAATTTGACTGGCACCAGAGTTCATTCTAAGTGTGCTCATGAGATAAAGTAAACTGTGAACTCATGAATCATGGAAGTTCCCAGCAGTTGTCTCAATCTGTTTTTGGATATGCTCACTATTACGTTGTTAAGTGCTTATTTTTGTCCTGTGTCTTTATTATGACTTCCTTATGTTATAGCATCATGGACCTTAAGAAACCTCATGAAAAGAGAATGTGTGTGCATCTGTGTTGCACAGAAATTAAAGCTATGAGAGAAGTTAGACTCTTGTTTGTTTCCCACATTTCTGAGGAATATGTTGTGGAAAAAAACAAACAAACTGTGTCAGATGTTGTAAAAGGCAAAGCTAACTTCAAGGAGTTTTTATGGAGTCTGACTGCAAAAATTCACCATTATCTCAATATTGGTACCAATGGTTGGGCCCCAAAGATACTGAATTGCTGGCACTTGTAAGGCCTGCATATGATATTTAGCCCACTAAGGACAATATATGTGAATAGATATGGCCTGCCTTCTTGTGGCATGGGCAGATACTTGGAATCAGCCTTCCTGGTAAGAAAGTGGTCAGAAACAACTAAACAAAACACACTGCACAATTATAGCAATTCACTCATTTCTGGCCATTTTACAGAGATCTCTACCATGGTGGAATTGAACTGACATTCACTTCACTTCACACAATACACAACACATGTCTGCTATCTCAACTTCATCTTCTTAGCCCATACTGTTAATAAAATTTTTTAAGTCACTACTATACAGTCAAAAAAAATCAATTATCTTTTTCTGTGTACTATTTATCAGCCAATAAAGTCAAGGTACATTTGAGGGTCATTTGAAAAGTATGTTTGTATGAATGGTTTATTTGGGGAGTCTGGTAATGTATTACCTTTCAACGTAGTCCCCTTTTGGAGTCGACGGCTCCGTAGCCAGGTGGGCAGGAGCAGCAGTGCATAGCCACGCTTCTTGATTAGATAGGGTTCAAGCCCGTCACCACCAAATACGGAGGATGTGGAAAGGTCAGGGAATGACCACCGCATATCCCCGGAGTAATATGGCCTTAGTTGCTAATGCTCCTAAAAACCAAAACAACAACAACAACCTTTTGGAGCCAAAGCCCTGAGAGCATTCTGGGGAATGAAAATTGATCTGTGCAAAATGCACAATAAGAAAATAATCAAGAAGTACCTCCCAACTTACTTCTGTAGTGTACTCTCCTATGCCGTGGAAGTTTGGTCAGTGCCACCATCCACCAGCCTCAGGAAACTATGGGGACTCGGATTCTGGGTGCTGAAGTGGGCCAACTTGTGGTCGCACCAGATCTACACAACATCTAAATCTAATCTCTGCTGCAACCTGCAATATACGCCCATAGTCCACAGAGCCCATGTGCTAAAAATAAAGTCATTCCTTCATCTATGCTTAGCTAAGCAGGATCACATCAACATCTGGAACACGGTTAGCATTAGCATTAGCATTAGTAGAGGCATATGATGCAAGAAAGCAAGCTTATTCAGCATCAGCCAAAAAAAAAAAAAAAAAAAAAAACACACACCACTCCCATTTCACCCCTCAGTTCGTTCGAAATACCTGTCCAGTTGAGCTTTAAATTTGTTTAGGCTATCAATTTCAACAACAAGTGATGGAAGTCGGTTCCACCAACCAACCACCCGCTGACCAAAGGCAAATTTCTGCACATCTATCCGACATCCGTCCTTCCTCAATTTGAATTTATGCCCTCTGAGGTGATTATTCTGAGCAAGATGAAGAATCCCATTGGCATTGAGCATGCTCAAACCATTCAAAGCCTTATACACCTCTATCAGATCACCTCGCCGGTGCCTAGTCTCCAGACTCTGTAATTTGCAAAACTTAAGCCTTTCTTCGTAAAGAGCAACCCTTTGTTCCATTCACTAATCTTGTTGCCCTTCTCTGTACCCATTCCAGCAGCTCTACATCCTTCTTGAAATGAGGCCTCCAGACCTGTATACAGTACTCAAGATGTGGCCTAACCATTGCCTTATACAAGGGAATAATCACCTCCTTATCCCTGCTAGAAAAATTCCTGTATATCATTGACAAGACACCATGAGCTACTGTTGTAGCTCGTCTGCACTGCTCAGAGAACTTCATATCTGCCTGCACAATTACCCCCAGGTCCTTTTCATTCTCCACCACTGTCAGTGTAGTACCGCAGAGTTGATACGTTGCTCTGGGGTTACTGTTTCCCATATGTAGTACTTTACATTTGTCAATGTTAAACTTCATTTGCCACCTCTCAGCCCATCTGTTCAACCTTTCCAGATCCTGTTGCAGCAGCATAGCGTCAGTAGTGTCCTTAACAACCCTGCCAACCTTTGTATCATCTGCAAACTTGGACATTAAACTTGATATCCCATCATCAATATCATTCATAAACACAGAAAACAACAAGGGACCCAACACTGAACCCTGAGGAACTCCACTAATAACATTAGTCCACGTTGAGCAGTGTCCATTGATTACCACTCTCTGTCTTCTGCCACTCAACCATCCCCTTATCCATAGCAGCAATTTGCCTCCAATGCCACACTGCTCCAATTTGTGCAGCAGTCTTCCATGTGCAACAGTATCAAAAGCCTTTCTAAGATCCAAATATATAATATCAGAGTTATTCCCTGCATCCAGTTCTTTTGTGACTACATCATAGTATCCAATCAAATTGGTCACGCAAGACTTTCCCTTAACAAAACCATGCTATGTCCGAGCTATAACTGAATTCTTGTCTAGATGATCCTGCAGTGCTTCTTTAACCAGTGCCTCCATTAATTTACCTGGAACAGAAGTTAAACTAACAGGTCTATAATTACTTGTGTCAGCCTTTGATCCTCCTTTGTGAATTGGGGTTACATTTGCACATCTCCAGTCTATGGGTACCTCCCCTGAGTCCAAAGAAGCTCTCATAATTATGGCTAGGGGTTTGCTTACTTCCTTTGCTGCCTCCTTTAATATAACTGGATAGATCCCATCCACCCCAGGTGCCTTTTTTATGTTTATCCTCAACAATCTCTCCTCCACTTTCCTCTCAGTTATTACAAAATCATCCAGCTCACTGCCAATGTTTACTTTACCTACATCATTCTCCTTCCTGAATAACTCCTCATGCGTGAATGTAGATGCAAAATACTCGTTTAGATTGTTAGCCACTTGAGCAGGATCCTCAACTGTTGAACCATCAATATCCAGTGGACCAATCTGATTCATCCCTTTCCTTCTCGAGTTTGAATATGTAAAGAACTCTTTTCTGTTTTTCTTTGCATCCTTTGCCAAGGATTTTTCGTAGTCTGCCTTTGCCTGCCTAATCTCCTTTGTGACTTGGTTACAGACCAACTTATATCTATCATAGGCTTCCATGTCACCCATTAATTTGTATGTATCCCATGCATTTTTCTTCTCTGCCACATGTCTCATTAGTTCATCTGACAACCATTTAGGCCTAAACCTTGAACAATATTTCTTAGTTGGTATGTAAAGCCTGGTAGCCTCCAAGGTTAGTTCCTTGAATGCTTCCCATTTTGAGTTTACTGTTGGTAACATCATCAGTTGGTCCCACTGTATAGAATTTAAATACTGTCTCAGACCATCATAGTCGCCTTTTCGAAAACAAAAACCCTTCCCTTTACCTCTGATGGTAGTTACCTCCTTGAGTAAATCCCACTTCAACACACTGTGATCACTGCCACCTAGTGGTTCATTTATCTGCAGATTCTTAATGCATGAAGAATCACTACTGATAATCAGATCAAGAGTATTGCTCCCTCTTGTTGCCTCACGAACATGCTGATGTAGAAAACAATCATCCAATAAATCCACAAAAGCCTTGCTAGTGTGCGAGTGACCAACCCACAAATTCCAGTCAATATCTGGGAAATTAAAATCCCCCATTATAAGACTCTGATTTACTGGCCCACTCTATTTCCCTGTACAATATCTTATTATACTCATCAGAGTCATTAGGCCTATAGCACACTCCTACTCTCAATTTTGATTTCACTATGTTTATGTCACACCAAACTGACTCGACACTGCCCTGTCCATCGATGTCGACTGGCTTCACTTCCTTGGACTTTATGTGTTTCTTAACTAATAGCATAACCCCTCCTCCCCTCCTGTCCTGTCTATCCTTTCTATACACATTGTATTCCCCAAATTCCAGTTCCGCATTACTTATATCTGTGTGACACCACGTCTCTGATATCCCAACAATATCTGCCTTTGATGTTTTGAGCAATACCTCAAATTCATCAAATTTATTTACCAAACTCCTAGCATTGGTGTACACGCAGGTATACATGCACCTGTTTCTATTCTTAGCTACCCTAACACAACCCATGTGTTTACTTGTACCGCAATGACTCCCAGCAGTCTCTGAAATATCCTGCATCTTGTTTTTCAGGCTTCTGCTCATTTCAATAGAAGCAGTGCAAGAATCACTTCCACCTCTGCCAGTGGCTACTGTTAATCTATTAGTCCTTGTATCCCCCCAACTAGCAGTTTTCCGACCCACCTAACACTGCCTCGACAGCATCAGCAAAAATTCTTGCACCCTTTCTATTTAAGTGTATCCCATCCCTGTAGAAGCAATCTCTCCTGTTAACAAGTACAGTCCGGGCTGAAAAAAATTCTACCCCTTGAGCCTTGCACAATCCCTCCAGGGCCGAATTGATCGACAAGGCTCTCATCACATACTCCCTCCTATCGTGTCTGGGCAGAATTGCAGACACTTTCAAATTCAACCCTAATTCACGGCTTTTTTTCAACAGTGACCTGTACTTGCTAAGTAATTCCGCCGGTCTCCTACTCTTAATGTCATTAGTGCCAACGTGTACAACTATATAACCTTTTGTGCCCTTAAAAGATGATATCCGCTCTACAACGTCATCAACCTTTGCCCCTGGCAGACATACCCTGGTCCTATTCCACCTATCCTTTTTACAAAGCATGTTCCCCGTTTCCCTGACAATAGAGTCACCAACAACTACTAGTTCCTGTGGGACCAGCGCATTCTGCCTAGGGGGCTGCCTCTGTGTTGCCTGATGACCAAGTGCAAGCTCTGGCGTTGATGTGGGCAGCTGAGAGCTTGATGGGCCCCTCAATTTATTTCCTTCGAGGGCATCCACCCTGTCCTTCAAGCTCTCATAAAGGCCCATAACAACGCTGAGTTGTCGCCTGATTTCCTTGCACTCCTTACATCGTGCACACACAAAGACATCCCCCTTGGCAGTATCATGTCCCGTACCTGACTGCTCCGCAAACATCAAGCAAACAGTGCATTTTAAAAGACTGTGATTCAGAGGGCAACTGCCTCCCTCAGTTCTCCCCCGAACCACAGCGGTTGGTTGGCGTTTGCCAGGCAGACATCTCCGTAGTATCCCCTCCTTATGCTCAAGGCTTCAGCAGTTACAGAATTTCAAGAGACACTTCCCTAATGTGACTCTGGACACTCTCAACTCGCTCAACATCGACATCGACCTGTGGACTATAGACAAGGCATATGGAGATCGCATCTTGTCCCATCTTGCTGTTCGTAAAGGACATTTATGTAAGTGCCGATCTTAGTAAGTTAACCGATGTCATTTCATGTTCTGCTCAACTTGTAGTCCTTTTTCGCTATAATTACTACTTCATTTTTACATTTTGATTATCATCTTTGCTTTGATCTATTAATTATTATTTAGTTATTATTATTTTATTTTATTTTTTTATTTATTATTATTTTTTTTATAAATCAAAATCACTTGTATAAACAACAAATTGTAAGATTCCTCTGGCTTTCTGTGTAAGGAATCACTATTGTATAAAATTCATGTTAATAAAGAATCTTATTATTATTATAATACACTTTTTCCACTGATGCTGCAATATGTTTATTCCAGCTGCAAATAAAGTTTTCTCTTGGGGGCCTCCAAGAATGTATCCAGATATTTTTTTTAAATATAGAATTAGGTGACGGTCCAGTGGGGCTAGATCTGTGAATATGGGGATGGTCCAAGATTCTGGCAATGTATCGAACTGTCACCCATTAATCTCTCATTGCTAGATCATGCACACCACCAAAAACTTCTGGAGTGATAGATGTTGCATGTCTTCCCCAACATGAGTCATCTTCTAGGCTCTCTTCCCTTGTTTAAATTATTTTGTTCACTTCTTAACTGTAGAATAAGAAGGAGCATTCTCTCCCATTACTGTAACCATATCCCCATGAATTTCCTTTGGCATTAGTCCTTTTTTCCCTAAATATTGAATTACTGCACAGTGACTGATTTTGTCCATCTTTCCTCATTCACACAACTTTGTTGACTTCGGGACCTGTAATTCGAAAAAGACATTATTAAACTGCATGAAGCTTTGTGGATTATTGAAGTGTTACATATTAAGTACAGAAATTTTTAACACTTAAACACTACCCTTTCATACTCAGACCACCAACTTTTCAAACATCCCACATATACTGAGTAACTGTTTAAATTGCAACTATGTGAAGTGCAAATATCTTGGAAAAAAACTTTCAGTTTAATAGACATTTGGCATTCACAGATATTCCCCCCTCCATTAGTGTGTAAAATCAAGAGTTGACTCTATTATGTTATAACTAAATGTTCATGGATTGATTTGCATGTTGTGCATACAGCAAAATCTGGAATAACTGAGCGAGGGGAATCCTAGTTTCTCTTCCTCAAACTGCATAAACTGTTAACACCCTGTTTGAAGAGGCCTTTAAGAGTTCCTGTGGTCTCCAAAAAATTTGAATGCAGATCTTACCAAATGAGTGGTGAACCCACTATACTGTTACAGAGGATTGGTCAGATAGTGCTGCATATTGCCAGTTACAACCTTTCCCAATTTTTGTTTTTGTAGTAATTCTAAATCATCTCATCCTTTAAATAAGTTCCTAAATCAGTTCTTGAAATGACTCCAGATATATCTTTAAACAGGGCTCACATCTGGTGAGTATGGGCTTGGCACATCCAGGGTCCTTAGCCAGATATCATCATTCTTCTCTTTCTTGGTGATTCCCTTCTACTTCTCTCTCTCTCTCTCTCACAGTAACTCAGAATTTTTTTTGGCTGTTGCAGTATAAGCCTCAGGCTTCCTCGCACCATATGGCTAATAATAAATAATAAATCTCCAGGATGATGACTGTTCTTTTATACTTAGGATTGATGCTTTATTTTTTATTTTTGTTGTCTGCTGTTGATGCCATAGTCTGATATGTATCTCACTAATAAGTGTGTTTTTAAAAGAATTCCTACATATGTATTTTTTTCCCATTCATCTGATGCATTAAGTAGTTTTATTCTAGTTCATCACTGTCTGTCTGATATTGTGAAACTGAATTGTCAGTTTTCTCTGATAAAGTCCACATCTGAGTTAATATGCTTACAACCCTTTAATTTGGTTTAACCATTTGCCATTACTGCTGCATTCTGCCATGGTAAGAAGTGCAAAATTTTACTGGGTTGTACTGACTGCTGCTATAGATCCAGGATTTTCATCTTATTCAGTCCAAATGACAAATTAATTTAATTCAAAGCTATAGACAGTACAGCCAGGATTCCCATCCTATTCAGCCTAAATGATATTGCAGAGCCAGCCACAGTTGTTTTGTCAATGTTTTAAGGGTACTAATGAATTTGTGTTATTACCAAAACATGATTTATTCTTTTCATGTATATATGCTCCATATGTCAAGATGCTCTCTTTACTGTTCTTTTCAAACTTGTTAATTTTTATTATGTTTCTAGCTGTTAAACTCATTTACAGATATGACTCAGGGAGAAGCCTATTTTTAAAATCATATGTTTTTTTTTTATGCTGTTTACAGTGTTATGCCAAAAGTTTTAAAAGAACAATGAAGGGAACGTCTTGATATATTTGAACATACAAGTATATACATGACAAACATTACATAAAAACACAGAATATGAAAATAGGTAAACAAAGGACAGACTGCATTTCAGCAGTTTGACCACATGTGATCATCCTGGAATATAAACAGAAAATTTATTTATTTACACTAAAATAAACATATATATATATATATATATATTATTACCATGTCAGTAAAATGAGAAACTGTACATGTTTGTAAATATTCATTTATTATTTCATAAATATCATCAGTTTACATATATCATTCAAAAACATAAATGTGTTTCTTTATTTTTAAATGCATTTATAGTAGGTTTTTGTATCAGAAAATTAGGTTTCAAGGAACTGGAATAAAATAATACAGTGTAATTACATCAAACGTCATATTCTAAGGTAAATTAATTGTGATATTTTATACACTCTTCAATTTAACAACTTAACTGTCCTTATTACACATTTCATAAAGTCAACAGACTTTTAATTTTCTTTATATTTACATTCTTATTACTTTATATTTACGTTTTTATTTCTTCTTTGTTCTCATTTATAGTACAGCAGGCTCTCGATTTACTGGGATCGGATTAACTGAGAAGCGGATTAACTGGGACACTCTGAGACTCCAAATAAAAAAAATAAAAATAAATAAACCAGAAATCATAAAATTCAAGTAATAACTAGAATAGATATAAACAGATGTTTTGCAAGTCGTAAATAAGCGACAAGAAGTGGCGTTATAAGTCGTCATTGAGAGATTAATGTGCCTGTTATCTTGCAACCCTGCTGTCTTCACATCCGCCGCTCAAAAAAAAAAAAAAAAGAGACCAAATGTTTAGTTTGTTTTAGTGTGTTGCGTCGATTGTTGTATTCTGTCGCACCACAAAAAGACAAGTTTTGTTTCGTTATTTATGTCCGGAATGATGAAATTTTTTTTATAGTAAATATATATGTATATATTTTTTTGTTTAGAAATCACAAAAATGATGGGTAAACACAAGAGTTGTACTTTCAGTTAAAGAAAGAGTTAAAAATGGTGCATCCATTAAATCTCTAAGGAACCATTATAACGTTGGTGACCAAACCATACGCGACATTGTAAAAAATAAAGGGAAGCATCATATTGGACACATGAGTAGTACATGGTAAGTTTTTTTATCTATTGGCAAATTTTTTTACGTAGGTTGCTGAACATTTTTCGATACAGTAAGTCTCCGACTTACTCAACTATGGATTTACATAAATTTGTTTTCACTCAATTTTTTTTATTTTTTATTTTTAGGATTCTAAAATTTAAAACAACAAAAAAAAAATAATAATAATAATAAGCAATCAATAACGACGATCACGGCATGCACAAATTGCACAAGTGAGATCGGAGTAACAAGCAAAAAAATAGGAAAAAAAGAGAAGATTCTTACAATGATTTATGGTTTTTTTTTTTTTTGTGACTGAAGATTTCAGTGAAG
Source organism: Mastigoproctus giganteus (assembly GCF_048544385.1). Classification (NCBI taxonomy): domain Eukaryota; kingdom Metazoa; phylum Arthropoda; class Arachnida; order Uropygi; family Thelyphonidae; genus Mastigoproctus; species Mastigoproctus giganteus. The sequence goes on along the minus strand of NC_143576.1, from coordinate 211,202,117 downwards.
GGGACACACACTTCACCAAAATAATGTAAAAACCCACAGAATTCCGGCTATCGGTATTATCGCAAATGCAATACGATCGAGTTTACTATCCGTTTATAACAGATTGTGCTAACAGAAACGCCCAATAAAATGGAAAGTGCAAATTGTTTTTATTGTTTTTTGTTGACCTCCAGAAATGTGCTTTAATAAAATGTGAGCTCGTGCAGGGTGATAATAGTGAGTTTTTGCCATAACCCTTTGAAGTTCTTTACAGAAAATTTAATTTTGACCGTTATTATGGTGCCGACTAAGAGAATAAGTGACAGCGGTTAGTAAATCTACCAAGAAAAGGAAAGCGATCGATTTGGATCAGAAAATTAAACTAATAACAATGCATGAAAATGGTCAAACATTAACAAGTATTGTGTTAAATTCAGATTTGTCAATAATAATATAGTAGCAATATGTTACTAGTCATTCCCGAGTTACGTAAAACTCAACGAAGTAAGAAGTCCTGGAACGTATCTCTTACGTATGTTGGAGACTTCTATATTTTTGGATTAACCGGGAAATCGATTATCTGGGATTTGTTTTTTACCATCTATCCCGGAAAATTGAGAGTCTACTGTATGTCATTTATGTTTATTTATATTATGGTCTATAATAGCATTATTATCTAAATGATAAATTAATGTGCAGATATTATTGCACAGTCATTTGCTGAGTGTCTGTTGACACTGAGATTGACACTGAGAAAACATGACAACATTGTAATCATAGTTAATCTTTAGTTTCTTACAGTGAGCAACTTAATCATTTCCACATGAAATTCTGAGTAAAACAATTATTGTTTATTTCAAAAAACTACTCAAGTAAAACATGTCAATATTTAGAAAGGATCAGAGCATTACAGACATTAACTTTAAACCAACAGTTAATGCACAATTGATATTTTTGAGTGGCAACCAGGAGGGTTCAGTTAGAGCACTAGTGAGTTAATAAGTGGTTACACAAATTGTGGGAGTAAAATGTTAAATGGCTTGTTCTAGGGGTATAATAATGCTGTATAACACTTTGCTTCCAAAAAATATTATCTAAGTAGTTATTGTTTCTTACTTTATTATTAGCTGTGTAAATTATTATTCTGTACAAATTTATTATCAGATACGATTGCAACTTCAATATAAGTTTGACAGGTATGGGATTATATCCATATGTTTTTTTTTTTTTTATGCAGGTAAATTTAGTTTCATATGCAGATTATTTTCTTTTCATTTGTTCAGGATCCCTCAAGTTTTGATCTTTTATGATGCTATAAAATACTCTCAAAACTTGTTGACAAAGCTGAGAGAAGGTAAATGATAATTTTAGTTATATCAATTTATCATATTTATTATTTGTTTTGAGGCTTTTCCAATATATTTTGAAAAAATATGCAGGAAAACAGTTAATTAAAAACTTCATGGAACAAATGTAGGAGGATATTCTATAGTTAAAAATAATAAAATAAAGCTCTTATTAATTATATCTTAAAAGCCTTTAGTTCTGATATAGTAATAGTATTTGCCATATAGTGCAAAGAAGCCTTTGCTGCACTGGCTAAAAAAAAGAAAAAAAATCCAAGTACATAAGAAAATACAAATTATATGCTTCCCTCTTCACACAGGTAACTATCCAATTGACCTTTGAATTTATTCAAACTGTCAGCCTCAATTACCTGTGAGAGTAACTTGTTCCAGCAATCAATGACTCCCTGGCTAAAAGTGAGTCATTGATTCTGGAATTCTATATAACAGTAAGAATTCCACCTTCATTCATTTTACTAATCCTTTGCAGTGCCTTATAAACCGCAATCAGGTCACTTCTGAGGTGCCTGGTTGCCAAGCTCTTTGGCTCACATAATCAGAGTCTTTCCTTGTATGGTCGTCCTTCTTCCAATCTCACCATTCGCGTTGCCCAGCTTTGGGCCTTTTATCAGATGAGGTCTCCATACTTGAACACAGTATTCCAAATGTGGTTGTACAATTGCTGTGGGATTGTGACCTCCCTATCTCTACAGGATAATGTTTGATAAATCATCGATAGAACCATGGGCTTCCCTGGCTACCTGTAAACTTCATATCTGTTTGTATTGTAACTCCCAGATCTGTTTCCTTCTCCACTGTTTTTAATTCAACCCCCACCAAGTGTATAATATATTTATGGGTTGCTATTCCCCAGGTGTAAGACCCTTCATTTAGCAGAATTAAAACTTAGCTGTCACTTCTCTTACCATCTTTGATGTCTGTTCAATCATCCTGAAGGAGTGCTGCTTGGCACTGATCATTAACAAATCAGTCAATCTTTATGTTCTGCAAATTTTGACATCACGCCTTCTATCCTTTCGTTGATGTTATTTATGAAAATAAAAAGTAGTCCAAGAAACGATCCTTGAGGAACCCCACTCCTGACATTACACCAATCTGAAGAATATTCATTAATCAGAACCCTTTGCCTTCTGCCCTGCAGCCACCCAGCAATCCATCTTAGAATCTGACCATCTCAACCTGTTCATGCTTATACAGTAACCTCTCATGATTGACTGAGTCAATCATGAGATTTGCTAAAATCCAAATAAACTATATTGACATTGGTCCCTAAATTCAGCTCATTAGTAACTGTGTCAAAATAATAAGTTAGTTAAGCATGATTTTCCCTTTAACAAAGCCATGTTGTGTCCTTCAGGATGCCATATCTATCTAAATGTCCCTGGATTGCACTCTTAATCATTGCCTCTAAGATTTTTCCTACCATTGAAGTCAGGCTAACTGGTCTGTGGTTACCAACTTAATTCTTAGAACCACTTTTATGTATTGGCGATACACTGACACTTCTCCAATCCAAAGCAATCTCCTCTGTGTCCAAAGATGCCCTCATAATTAACCCCTCTGGTTCAGTGCACTCTCTCGCACTCTCCCTCAAAACTACAGGATATATGTCATCAACTCCAGGTGCCTTACTTGCCTTTATGCTCAAAGTTTGTCTAATAAACAATCTGTAATTACAACATCACTAATTTCATATCGCTCAGCCTCACTCGCATAGCCTCTTAGCATGAAGGGTCTTTCTTCAGTAAGACCGATGCAAGATATCTATTCAGTTCAACCGCAGCATCAGCTGGATTATCTAAGATTTTCTTACACCCAGTGCATAAGGGTCTGATGCAGTGGTGGGATTCAGCCGGTTCAGCAGAACCGATACCTAATTTTTTGTTGAGTTTGGCGAACCGGTTGTTAAAATGGCACTTGTGATCAGGGTTTTCTCTAAGGTGGGTGTCTGGGCAGCCACCCAATGTGGAAATCACAAATTTACATTCCTTACTCTTTTTTAACGTTCATCTATGCAACAGCGTATTCCAAGTGCCCATACCATCCATAGGTGAAAAAAATTAGACAGAACTATGCTTGTAATATTTATTTATTCATTTCATAAAACTCATTATACCTTTGGTGAAATACTACATTTTTATTCCCTCGCATTTGTTACTTAAGTAAACAAACATTTAACTTAAAGAGAAAAAGTGCCAAACAACCAGGGGGTGACACACTGTCATTTGTTTCAGCTTTGTGTTATGCCCTAAATTCACACGAGATATTATGAGTGCATTGGTGTTCCCCGATCAATAAAAACAATAGGAAGCTAGGACACAACGAACCAATAGAAATATAGATTTCAAGGGTTATCTTATTGCCCATTTTGGAAGCCATGGAAGAATGTTCTTCCATGTTGGAATCCTTATGCCAGTGTGCACGTGGTAATTAAGACGTTTTTATCACAACTTTCCCGTGACAAACAGGTTTGTTGTACACATTATTCTATCGTATTTAATCTGCATAGCCTATGCCATTTATTAATTCAGCAAGAAATTTCGTTTAGTATCGATAAAATGAAGAAAATATATGTTCTGACTGATGTTTATCAATGGTATAAGCACAGTGCTTTGTTTATAAAAGTTTATGATATGACCACACTTGGACATAACCAGTAAAAATATCCAAATATATAGGCACATATCCACTCCTGCTCTATAATATATTAAAATAAAACATTTTTAAAATTTTTTGCAGTAGCCCTTAAAAGGATGAAAAAGCAACAGAGTTTGACAGATTTTTTTCAATAAGAAACCAAAATCAGAATTTGTTGTATCAGAATTGGCCTTGGATGGTACAAAACAGTCACAAGCACAACCACTCCAACTTGAAGAAAGCAGCACATCAATTATTGAAATAAAAAAATGATAACTCCAAAATTGAAAATAATCTTTCTGAATGCTGGACAGTGCAACAATATAACAATTTTAAAGAAAAATATGATGGACTGGTAATTTTTAACCAAAAGTTAGGTTGCGAGTATTGTGCAAAATATGACTTTATAAAAGAGAAAAGTGTTCATGTGTCAAAAGAATAGAAATGTTTTCAGATTGAGGCATCAGGGAAAAATAAAGAGATACAACAAGCTCTCTAAGGAAAAAAATGAAAGAACATTTTTCATCAAAAGCTCATAACATTTGTAAAGAGAACTGAAAACAATGTGAGCAGGATTCAATAACAAAAGTAATAGATACAATGAATGAAAAATATTTAAGTGCTACGTGTGGAGTATTTAATACAGTTTACAGCCTGGCAAAAAGATGTAAATCATTTTCAGACATAGAAGATGAGATAGAAGTGCAAATTAAAAATGGATTAGATATGGAAATAGGATTACATTCTCGTACATTCTGTGAAAGTAGTTGATTTCATTGCAAAGGAAATTAAAAAAGAAATATTTAATAAAATTATTGAAAATAATCTGAAAATATGCTTGATTATTGACGAAGCTTCAACAATATCCTGCAAACCAGTTATACTTTTCTTAAAAGTTGAGAATTCAGTTACATCACCAACAATTTTCGTTGAACTAGTTGAATTGGAAAACCAAGATGCAGAGACAATATGTTAGCATTAGCATTAGTAGAGGCATTTGATGCAAGAAAGCAAGCTTATGCAGCATCAGCCAAAAAAAAAAAAAATAAATAAATAAATAAAAAATAACCACTTCCACTTCACCCCTCTGTTTGTTCGAAATACCTGTCCAGCTGAGCCTTAAACTTATTTAGGCTATCAACTTCCACGACAAGGGATGGAAGTCTGTTCCACCCGCTGGCTAAAGGCAAATTTCCTCACGTCTATCCTACATCTGTCTTTCCTCAATTTGAATTTATGCCCTCTCAGGTGATTATTCTGAGCAAGAGGAAGAATCCCATCAGCATTGAGCATGCTCAAACCATTCAAGGCTTTATACACCTCTATCAGATCACCTCGCTGGTGCCTAGTCTCCAGACACTGTAATTTGCAAAACTTAAGCCTTTCTTCGTAAGAGCACCCCTTTGTTCCATTCACCAATCTTGTTGCCCTTCTCTGTACTCGTTCCAGCATCTCTACATCCTTCTTGAAATGAGGCCTCCAGACCTGTATACAGTACTCTAGGTGTGGCCTTATACAAGGGAATAATCACCTCCTTATCTCTGCTAGAAAAATTCCTATATATCATCGACAATACACCATGAGCTACTCTTGCAGCCCGTCTGCACTGCTCAGAAAACTTCATATCTGCCTGCACAACCACCCCCAGGTCCCTTTCATTCTCTACCACTGTCAGTGTAGTACCACTGAGTTGATACGTTGCTCTGGGGTTGCTGTTTCCCATATGTAGTATTTTACATTTGTCAATGTTAAACTTCATTTGCCACCTCTCAGCTCATCTGCTCAACCTTTCCAGATCCTGTTGCAGTAGCATAGTGTCAGTAGTGTCCTTGACAACCCTGCCAACCTTCGTATCGTCTGCAAACTTGGACATTAAGCTTGATATACCATTATCAATATCATTTATAAATACAGAAAACAATAATGGACCCAATACTGAACCCTGAGGGACTCCACTAATAACATTAGTCCACGATGAGCAGTGTCCATTGATTACCACTCTCTGTCTTCTCCCCTTCAACCACCCCTTTATCCATAGCATCAATTTGCCTCCAATGCTACACTGCTCCAATTTGTGCAGCAGTCTTCCATGTGCAACAGTATCAAAAGCCTTTCTAAGATCCAAGTATATAATATCAAAGTTATTCCCTGCCTCCAGTTCTTTTGTGACTGCATCATAGTATCCAATCAAATTGGTCAGGCAAGACTTCCCCTTAACAAAACCATGCTGTGTCTGAGCTATAACTGAAGTCTTGTCTAGATGTTCTTCAGTTATGGAAAGTTTAAATAATGTTGGGCTTACTAAGAACTACCTAGAAAAAAATTTAATAGGATTTTGCTCCGATGGTGCCAGCGTTATGCTTGGGAGAAAATTTGGAGTGAGCACTAGGATTGCAAAAGAGTTTGCAAACATAATAATATGGCACTGTTTAAATCATTGCCTCCATCTTGTTTTAGATGATTCGATAAAGGAAATAAAGCAAGTAAATCATTTAAAAATATTTATTGATAAGATATATACTATTTTTCATCAAACCAATGATGTTATAAGAAAGAGTTTTAAAATATTAATGAAAAAATATTAAATAATACCTGACAAAAAAACAATAAAACTGTTATTTAAGATATTTCCATATTGCTTCTTGATTGGCGTCCTCACTTGCAATTTTCTTTGCTTTTATTCGATCTAGTTTTGTGGACCTCTTTTATTGTTCTTATTTAAGTATTAACTGCATGAAATAATAAACTACCTTCCGGTATATAGTTTTTTTATACTTAGAATGGTCATTAGGGCAGCGAACCGGTTGTTAAATTATTTGAATCCCACCACTGGTCTGATATGATTAGTTTTCTTCTTTATTATATATTTACATATGAAAAATTGGTAGAGTTTTGGGACCAAGATGGGCTGCCTGTAGTTTAAGGTCAACCCTAGCTGTGTGGCATGCTTATCCAGTGCAAAAGGCCGCCATAGCCTAGTGGTCAGGCACGTGGATGCATAAGTACACGTGCCTTGAGTGACTGGGGTTCAAGCCCGTGACTGCTGAATACGGTGCTGTTTCTTGTATTCTGTCTATCTTTTGAACTCCTCTGACCATTTGGTTGTCCCGGAGTATAAAACAGAAAATCTACATCACTATTTTTATTCAAATAAAAAGTACTTAGATATGGCTGCCCATCTTGAAAATATATATTTTATAACTGATTTGGCATTGATGATTGATATTGTAAACGAAATTTCTCTTCTTTCAAATGCACTACAAGCAAGAAATATAGACATAATAAAGGCTGAAAAATTCGTGATAAGATCTATTAAAGCATTTCAAATGCTTGGAAAGGAAAAGGGTCCATACAAAAAAAAGTTATGAATTAATTACTTCAGAAATCTTCAAAAATATAAAATTTGTAGAAAATCATCAATTTGTCAAGCTTCCTCGAGAAAGACTTTTAGAAAACATCATAACGAATTTAAAAAAAAGATTAATGGATTGTGAATATTTAAAAGCAAGTTGTAGCCAATTTTAAGAAAGGAATAAATTACAATTTCTCAATTTTTTGGAGCCATATTACTGGAATATTGAAGAACTACTAGTTCCATGGAAAGCAGCTGAAGAACAATTGCTCATATTTAATGACATTTTTAATTACCAAATTGATATTAATGATTATCGAGATTTCGTGAAAAACATTTTAAAAAATTCCCAGAATTATGCAATTCCTGAAAGTGTTCAAAGAGCTAAAATTATTGTCAGAACATGCTGTAAGTTCAGCAGAAGCAGAAAAGGGTTTTTCAAAGATGAACATAATATGTTCAGAGAAGAGAAGAGAAGTTGTCTAACTGTTTCTAATATATCAAACACAATGACTATTAGTCTAATCGGCCTACCTCTAAAGGAATGGGATCCTACTCCTACAGTGAAAAGATGGTTAAGGATAAATCACTCAGCCGATGATGCTCGGATAAAAGCGAAGAAAATTGCAAGTGAGGATGCCAATCAAGAAGCAATATGGAAATATCTTAAATAACAGTTTTATTGTTTTTTGTCAGGTATTATTTAATATTTTTTCATTAATATTTTAAAACTCTTTCTTATAACGTAATCTAGTTTTGTGGACCTCTTTTATTGTTCTTATTTAAGTATTAACTAATATTAATATTTAAGTATTAATAACATGAAATAATAAACTACCTTCCGGTATATAGTTTTTTTATACTTAGAATGGTCATTAGGGCAGCGGACCGGTTGTTAAATTATTTGAATCCCACCACTGGTCTGATATGATTAGTTTTCTTCTTTATTATATATTTACATATGGAAAAACTCCTTGTCCCAATTCGTTGCTCTCTTAGCCAATGCTTTCTCATATGCAGCCTTGGCCTCCCTGACCTTATTTGTGGTACTATTACAGATCAACTTGTACCTCTTGTAGGCTTCAAATACTTTTCATCGCTCTGTAACTGTCCTATGCTATCATTTTCTGCTCTATTTGACCAGCCAGCTCTGCAGTCATCCATTTCAGCAATCTCCTCCTGCAGTATTTTCTTAAAGGTATGTTAATGGCTTCTATGATTTTTGCTTTTAAAGCATTCCATAATTCAAATGTATTTGCCATCCCTAGGCAATCAACCCAATTCATAGATGCCACACAGCACCTTAAACTGTTCAAGTCCCCTCTTGTGAAGTTAAAATCCATGCATTTACCTTTACTACTATAACATCTTCCAGCTGATGATTGCATGATCACTTCCTGACAATGGTTCCTGTACTTTGAACCCTGTGATGTCATCTGATTCATTAGTAATGATGGGGTCAAGACTATTCTCACCCCTAGTACTTTCTCTAACATGCTGGTACAAATAATAATCATCTAGTTTATTTAAAAAAAATGTTTTCCCCATGGTGAGTTTCCCTCCCACTTATTCTAGTTATTGTGGAGCAGATTAAAGTCACTGTTAATAAGACATTCATGCTTACTCATTCATTCCATCTGCATGTAAAGACTCTCATCATATTCTTCACAATTTCTGGTCTATAGATTAGTAGTAGTAGTAGTAGTAGTAGTGGCACTTGATGCAAGAAAGCAGTGTAGGAGCTTATGCAGCATCAGCCAAAAAAAAAAAAAAAAAAAAAAAAAATCACACCATACCCTCCAATTGCCTGTCCAGTTCCTCCTTAAATTTATTTAACCTATCAACTTCCACAACGACAGATGGAAGTTTGTTCCAGCAATTAACCACCCGCTGGCTAAAGGCAAATTTCCGCACATCTATTCTACATCTATCCTTTCTTAATTTGAACTTATGTCCCCGTAGGTTCGTATTCTGAACAAGTGGGAGGATCCCATCAGAATTCAGCGTGCTCAACCCATTCAAGGCCTTATAGACCTCAATCAGATCACCGCGCAGGTGCCTAGTCTCCAGCCACTGCAATTTGCAGAACTTAAGCCTCTCTTGGTAAGAGGATCCCTTCATTCCCCTCACCAATCGTGTTGCTCTTCTCTGTACACGCTCAAGCAAATCTACATCCTTCCTAAAATGAGGCCTCCAGACCTGTACGCAGTACTCAAGGCGTGGCCTGACCATTGCCTTATACAGAGGGACAATCACCTCCTTTTCCCTGCTAGCAAAATTCCTATATATCATTGACAAAACCCCATGACCTGCCCTAGCAGCCTGTCTACATTGCTCAGAAAACTTCATATCTGACTGCACAATTACTCCCAGGTCTTTTTCATTTTCTACCACCTTAAGTGTAGTACCACACAGTTGGTACGTTTCTCTGGGGATACTTCTACCCATATGCAGTACTTTGCATTTGTCAAGGTTAAACTTCAGTTGCCACTTCTTAGCCCATCTGCCCAAATTATCTAGATCCTGTTGCAGTAGCACACTGCCATTACTGTCATTAACAACCCTGCCAACCTTCGTGTCATCTGCAAACTTCGACATTAAGCTTGATATACCTTCATCAATATCATTGATAAATATACAAAACAACAGTGGACCCAACACCGAACCCTGTGGGACTCCACTAATAACATTAGTCCACGAAGAGCAGCACCCATTGATTACCACCCTCTGTCTTCTCCCACTTAACCATCCTTTTATCCATTGTAGCAACTTACCCTTAATACCATTCTGCTCCAATTTGTACAGTAGTCTTCCATGCGCAACAGTGTCAAAAGCTTTCCTGAAATCCAAGTATATGATATCAAAATTATTTTTTGCATCCAGTTCCTTTGTGACCACATCATAATAACCAATCAAATTTGTCAGACAAGACTTTCCCTTAACAAACCCATGCTGTGTCTGAATTATTGCTGCAGTCTTGTCTAGATGATCCTGCAATGCATCTTTAACCAGTGACTCCATTATTTTACCCGGAACAGAAGTTAAACTAACTGGTCTGTAATTATTCGTGTCACCCTTCGAACCTCCTTTGTGAATTGGAGATACATTTGCACATCTCCAGTCCGTGGGAACCTCCCCTGAATCCAAGGACGCTCTCATAATTATGGCTAAGGGTTTGCTTAGTTGCTTTGCCGCCTCCTTTAATATAACTGGATAGATCCCATCCACCCCAGGTGCCTTTCTTATGTTTAACTTCAACAATTTCTCCTCCACTTTGCTCTCAGTTATTACAAAATCATTAAGCACACTGCTACAATTTGATAACCTTCTTCCATTTTCAATCTGTAATGATTCCTCACGTGTGAATGTAGATGCAAAATACTCATTCAGTTTGTTTGCTATCTGCGCAGGATCATCAACAGTCGAACCATCGATGTCAAGTGGACCAATCATATTCAGCCCCTTCCTTTTAGAGTTTATATAAGTAAAGAAATCCTTGCTGTTTTTCTTAGCATCTTTTGCCAAAGATTTCTCGTAATCCGCCTTTGCCTGCCGAACCTCCTTTGTGACCTGATTACAGACTAGCTTATATCTGCTACAGGCTTCTGCGTCGCCTGATAATTTATATGCATCCCATGCATTTTTCTTCTCTGTCACGAGTCTCATTAGTTCATTTGATAACCATTTAGGCCTAAACCTTGAGCAATATTTCTTCATCGGTATGAAAAGTCTAGTAGCTTCCACGATTAATTCCTTGAATGCTTCCCACTTAGAATTTACTGTTTGTAACATCGTCAGTCGATCCCACTGTACAGAATTTAAAAACTGTCTGAGACCACTGTACTCCCCTTTACGGAAGCAAAAACCCTTTCCTTTACCCCTGACGGTAGTTACCTCTTTGAGTAAATCCCACTTCAGCACACTGTGATCACTGCCACCTAGTGGTTCCTTTATCTGCAAATTCTTAATACACGAATGATCACTGCTGATAACCAGATCAAGAGTATTACTTTCTCTGGTTGCCTCTCGAACATGCTGCTGCAGAAAACAATCATCCAATAAATCCACAAAAGTCTGACTAGTGTGTGAGTGCCCAACCCACAAGTTCCAGTCAATATCTGGGAAGTTAAAATCCCCCATTATAAGACATTCTGATTTACTGGCCCACTCTATTTCTCCGTACAATTGTTCATTGTACTCATTCGAGTCATTAGGCCTATAACACACTCCTACTCTTATTTTTGCTTTTGCAGTGCTTATGTCACACCAAACTGACTCAACAGTGCACTGTCCATCTATATCAACTGGATGCACTTCTTTTGATTTTATGTTTTTCTTAATTAACAGCATAACACCTCCTCCCTTTCTGTCCTGTCTATCCTTTCTGTACACATTGTACTCCCCAAATTCCAGTTCTGCATTCCTTATATCTTTGTGACACCACGTCTCTGCTATCCCAACAATATCCGCCTTTGATGTCTTGACCAACACTTCAAATTCATCAAATTTATTTACTATACTTCTAGCATTGGTATACATGCAAGCATACATGCTCCTATGCCTATTCCTTATTACCCTAACACATCCCATATACCCAACTATTCCAGGATGACTGCCATCCGTCCCTGAAACCCCCAACACCCCTCGCTCCAGGTCGCTTCTTATTCTAATAGAAGTTGTGCAAGAATCACCTTCACCTCTGCCTGCGGTTACTGTTAAACTATTAGTCTTTGTATCCCCCCAAGCTAGCAGTTTTCCGACCCACCTAACACTGCCTCGATAGCATCAGCAAATATTCTTGCACCCTTTCTATTTAAGTGTATCCCATCCCTGTAGAAGCAATCTCTCCTGTTAACAAGTACAGTCCAGGCTGAAAAAAATTCTACCCCTTGAGCCTTGCACAATCTTTCCAGGGCCGAATTGATCGACAAGGCTCTCATCATATACTCCCTCCTATCGTGTCTGGGCAGAATTGCAGACACTTTTAAATTCAACCCTAATTCTCGGCTTTTTTTCAACAGTGACCTGTACTTGTTGAGTAATTCTGCCGGTCTCCTACTCTTAATATCATTAGTGCCAACGTGTACAACTATATCACCTTTTGTGCCCTTGAAAGATGATATCCGCTCTACAACGTCATCAACCTTTGCCCCTGGCAGACATACCCTGGTCCTGTTCCATCTATCCTTTTTACATAGCATGTTCCCCGTTTCCCTGACAATAGAGTCACCAACAACTAATAGTTCCTGTGGGACCAGCGCATTCTGCCTTGGGGGTTGCCGCTGTGTTGCGTGATGACCAAGTGCAAGCTCTGGCGTTGATGTGGGCAGCTGAGAGCTTGATGGGCCCCTCAATTTATTTCCTTCGAGGGCATCCACCCTGTCCTTCAAACTCTCATATAGGCCCATAACAACGCTGAGTTGTCGCCTGATTTCCTTACACTCCTTACATCGCGCACACACAAAGACATCCCCCATGGCAATATCATGTTCCGTTCCAGAGAGTTCGGCAAACATTTCACAAGTTGCACATTTTTTTAGGCTGTGACGCATTGGAGAATCGCCCCCCTCAGTTCTCCCCCGAGTCACAACATTCCTGCCACTTTGTGCCCGTTGCTTTGCTGCTCTAGTTCGGGGCATGGTAGTTTAAATTAATAAAATCAATAAATTAAATGTCAGTAGTATTTGAATAGAAACTATGAAATAGAAACAGTGAAGCGTATTACTATATAATTATGCGTTAGAGCTACCGCAATTAAAAAATTTGAATTCCCTACAAAAACTTTGAATTCCCTATATACAAAAACAATGGCTACAAAAATCGAACAAAAATAACGGTTTTACCTATCGTAAGTAAAATCCACAAAAACTCTTTATCTAAATTAAAATAAAAAATAACCAGCGTAACTATAACTATATGACTACGTATTAAGTACAATATAAAACAACAATCATGTAAACAAAAGGCAAACACTTATCGTTTTTGCGGAGCCTGTAACTGTCAGCTGTAACTTTTAAGTAGAGTCAGCGCCCTCCTACTCTATGTTTCTTTGCTTCCAACTAACTCACACCGCACAGATTCTATGCTGGCAGACATTACTTCAGGCTCAGCAAAAGCTCTTTTCACACTCTGGCTGCTTTTGATAAGAAGCATGACCTCTCCACTTCCTCTAACTTCCCTAAGTACATTATACATACATTAGTGGAACTTGTCATCACCAATTTCTAGGTGACAGCACGTTTCTGTTAGCCCCATTATATCAAAATTAGTTGTCCTAACTAGGAGTTCAAATTCAGCCATTTTATTGATAAATTACATAAATTTTATTATTTTACTCAGAAATTACAAAACCATGTAAAATGGCAAAACATTTTTATGTTCAAATGAATAGTGTTGTTCTGTTACACGATAAAAAAAAAAAACATGATGTTACATGATGAATCATACCAATTACTGTTGTATATAATTGGTGTGGCACTGCATACTAGCACTCTGATGTGTCTGTTACTTGAGTTTCAGGTTCCATGATGACTGCCTCATTGTTTATGTAGTGGCATTTGTTAAACTGTTATTATGGGAGACCCTACAAATCTGTTTACTTTTGCTGAGTTAACTGATTTTAATTTACTGTGAGATATATAAGAATTTTGGAGCTACTATTTGCAGATATGCTGAAAATTTTTAATTCAACGGGTCCAAACTGTAAAACATTTGCTGCTGTGGAGAAATCACTTAGATAATAGATACTCTGAAATCATTATGAGTAAGTGCTGGTGGAGAATGATTTCAACAAACTGCAGATGCCGAAGAGCAAATACTTCATGCTCAACAGCAGCAGAAGGTTATCCTGCCATGTTTCATTTGCAAGTGTATGGAGGATGTTACGTGAATAGCAACTGTATGAATTTTGTAAATTTTATGAAAAAACCACTCTTTTACCATGTGAATAATGCAAGTACAGTTTTATTCAAACTATTTGTATTATTCACATTCAAAGGAATTTGAATAATGTAGTTACCATTGTATTTATTTCACAGGATCTGAATAAATGCAGAAACTTTTACAAGTAGTTCATTTTGCAATGTACATGTGGTCCTCAGTTTTTGAACCATATTCTGTTACAGATGAATCATGTTTTACAAGAAATGGAATTTTTGATTCTTAAAACACTCATATCTGGGCCAAAGAAACTCTACATACGTATACTTTCCAACCCTCATCATCAACATATCTTTTCCTTTAATGTTTGGTGTGATGTTTTTTAAGGGACAAAACAGTCTTATTGGGCCTTTTACCTTTCAGGAATGGCACTCCTACATTTTTACAGAACAGTTTGTGGTAACTATTGAAAAATATCCCTTGAAAATCTGCAGTGGATGTGGTCCGTGCATAACATTGCATCAGCCCACTTTTCCCATGATGTTTCTGACTTTTTTAAATATTGGGTACAATAATCAGTGAATTGGTTGGAAATCTTGTAAAATGGTCACTACAATCATCATACTTCACACCCTTAGATTACTTTGTGTGGGATTGTATAAAATTCATGGTTTATTCCTTGCATATTACTAAGCAGAAAAAAAATTAGTAATTGCATTTTGGAAGCTGCTGAACCCATTAAGGATAGTCCTAAAATAATAAGACATGCTAGGGAATCATGGATTTATCACACTAAATGCTTCATTGAACATTTTATTACTTAATGATTAAAATGTACCCAAATACTGGATAAGTTGAAACACATAATAATGTGTCTATAATTGAATGTTATATAGGACAGCATCAGACAGTATACTGCATTGGTGGAAGTGTGAAAAAGAGAAAGAGAACCAGTGAAGGTAAAAGAAGGTATTAAAAACTATGCTAAAGGTTGAATTTCAATCTCACCTGAAGATGCAGTAGAACTTCTCCTCTAGCTCTTGCATTAATGAACTTGATAAATCTTCTCCTCCTGCGACCAAAAATATTCCATTCTGTGTTGTTCTTGATCTTTCTGCAAAAGGATGTTAGAAGAATCTTAAACAACCTTTAATCCTGAGAAGTTTCCAGGTTCTGATGACATTTCTCCACTTCTTAAAACCTATGTTCCAGAGATAACTCATATTTTGTTGCCTTTTTACATTCTTTTATTCCATTGGTCTTTTCTCTCCTGCATATAAATTGGCAATTCATATCAAGCCAATTCCTGAATAGTATGATAAATCTCTCTCTTCCAATTATTGTTCCATTGATTTACCTACATTCTTTCTAAAGTAATATACATCAACCACCAGCTTTTTGAAACCTTTCATGTGATTAGTTTTTTAGTTAATTACATGCAAATTTTGTATTCAATTTGAGTACTAATTTTAAATATCCACTTTTCAGATTTTTAATTAAATATTACTACTGACATTTTATATAAAAATATTTTGAGAGCTGGAAACCTAACCCAACTTTTCTCAATAGGTCTTTTTTCCTTGCAAATGTGAAGGTCTTCAGAAATATAACCCCCTGCAGTTGGTAAGTCTCTACCATACAGCAATTTCAGATTGTATGGTGGAGTTTAAAAAATTCTTAGAGAAAGTATAGGATGTCTCATTCCAACAACAAAGTTTATATGGTGTTATTGTGCGGGACTGCTCTTTGTGGTTTGGACTAGAGCATTGATAGGAGTGCCTATATTTCTCAGGCAATGTGTTATATTGAAGTGACTCCTGCATGTACCAGCATGATGACACTCAATATCAGAAGCTTGGCTTGTAGCTGCCTGCTTTGTGATCTATGACATTGCAAAATTGGCTGGCACAGAGTCAACCTAGTAGGAAAAGCACGTAGTATAGTATGTAATGTCAAAAACCATAAAATTTTATACAGTATTTGCTCGCTTGAATTCTGTGAAACATACTTTCTTTGAAACAACTGAGCAAAATATCAGCTACCTACTGCAATAAATTGGTCTAGAGTATTCCAAAAAGTCAACTACTATTAATAAGCCAAGAGTGGGTCTACGTATTAATAATTCCTTCAGCATTCATCAGATTTTTGAAAAATATATATCTCATAGCTTCTTTTTTTTTTTTCCCAGAAAAAAAATGCCATTTTGTGCTTAGGAGTGTTATTGTGTGCATACACATTTAATATAAAATATAATGTTTATGTAGACTTTTAATGAATATGTTATGGAAATAAGAGAAGGGAAACAATTATAGAATGCTGTATCTATTATATTGCTTTAATTAATTTTGTTAGTATTACACTTTTTTTTTCTCATTTTGTTTTCTTGTACAGATCACTTATTACAGAATGGAGAGAGGCTAGAGGTTGAAATAAGAGGCTGTACTATTTGGGCTGTAGAGGTAATATTTTATTTATATAAATGTTTTTGAGTGATCAGTTATTTTACTGTAAACTTTTGTGCACCATTTCAAAATTAAAACATATTTCCAATACATTCTTTCCAAATTTACAGCTTTTTTAAAAGCTACAAAAACCAACCATTTATTACACATGATGATTAAGAATACACCCCTGTTATTACTGACATTTCTGGAAATTTTCATATTAGTCACCTCTGCGCTAGCTGAATAATTTTTTCCCCACGAGCACAATGTTATAATGGGAGGTTGTATTCTTGATGAACCTTGAAATTAAAAAAACACTTTTTTTTCATAAAAAGGGGATTTTAGTGGCAGATCAACATGGAAATAGCATAACAAATGTATGGGAATATAAATTCAAGTTTAAATGAGAATATGTTTACCATTGTGAAGGGCTTACATAAATGGTTTAAATCTTACTTCCAAAGATGTTACTGTGAAAGAATGATTTAATTCCCTAGTCCAGAGGATTAAATCAATTCTGGAAGTAAAATACAGTGAAAACAGTACCTTTTAAAACTAATTTGTAAGAAAGTTTAATATGCTGAGAAACATTATTCAGTAGAGGTAAGTGGGTGAAATTTAAGATGGAAAGTTGGATGATGAAATTTATCTGTAAGCCTTCAGATAAATCTGTTTATTTGAGCCTTCAGATAAATCTGTAAATTTATCTGAAGGCTCAAATAAAAACAAAATAGAAGAGTTATTTAATATCTTAGAAAGAGCAGTTAAAACAAAGAAAGAATGGATTAGTTAGAGATTTCAATAGCAGAGATGGAAATGACAATTACATATACAGATATTTTAGGAAAATTTGTAAAGGTAAACCTGTAACAATAACTGTAAGGTAAAACAATAACTGTTAAAGGTTACTAAGATTTTGTGCAAGCTATGCATGATTAATTACAAACACTGTATTCCAGTATAAAGATAGCTGCAAATTTATGTGAAGGAACATGATAGGAAAAATAAAAAGAAAAGCACACTTTACTGTATCATTATAGAAAAGGATCTTAAACAGTTAGCTTAAGATACAAGGTATATAGAGCATTTGAGACTGGAAAGAATTTAATTCAAATTACTGACAGTCAAAATGCCAACATTCAAAATTAGTTAAAAACATTTCAAATTCAAATGCTTCAAAACACTTTCATTCAAAATTCCAGTGGTTCAAAATACCAATAATACAATATGATGAAACTTCAAAATACTGTACTGATAATTCAGTGTATGACAGTTTGAAATCAAGCAGCTTAAAACAACAACACTTCAAAATGCTGAAAGATTCAAAATGCCAACAGTTCAAAACTCCAATCATATTAAACATAGCCGAGTGGTCAGGAGCGAGAGTGCAATAGCACATGCTCTTTGTGAGTGGACCAGGGCTCAAGCCTGTGACAACTAAATATGATTAATGTTTGTACTGATGATTTATTGTAAACTCTACTGGCCTGGTGGTCGTGCCAGGGTTATAAACGAGAACGTATAAACTGCCAACAGGGTAAAAACATCAAAATGGCTATACTACTGCTGTTCTAGCTGGTGTGGTAGAAGTTAGTAGTTTGAATAAATTTGATGAACTAGACAGACTACTAGAGGTGATGGATAAATGATATGGGAAGTATCTTTTTCCCCCCTTTGGCCATACTGTAAGCTTGCTTCCTTGCACTATTTGCCACTACTATTACTAATTAGTATTAGTTTATTTATTATATTTTGAAATGACAACTGAACAAAATGCTGACAGCTTATAACAGTTTTTAGTATTAACCCATTTCATTGTTATTATGTAAAACATATACATTATCAACAGTTCAGTCAGAATCTCTCTTGGAAGTTTGCTGATTGGTTTCATGAGTTATCATGAGGTGATAAACCAAAAAACTTGGGTGTATCACTAATTGAATGTTATTATTATATGGGGACCAAAATAACAGGATAATCAGTTTTTTTCTCATGGGCCATGTACAAATTTTATATGTCAGAAATACTTAACATTCACTTTATATAGATTTTAAAAGTGGCGTATCTTAACAGAAAATGTGCATTATCTCGAAAACAGTTCATTTGTGGCTCAATGTTCACTGGGACATTTTTGCTTATTTTAGTTTGTACTTTTCACCTTTAAATTATTGACCATCATTTTTGAAACACCCTGTATACAATAGTTGTCCATTCTCTTTTCTTAACCCCCTAAGGATTCTTGGTAACCGATAAGACTATATGTATAAGTACACTTCTGGGAAGGGCGCAAATAACAGAGGAAATTTTTTAAATAATGACAGGATGTGCAATTGGAATTTTAACATGTTCTGGACTGTCAATGTTTTATGCTTGTCAGCATTTTGACTATATTGCATAATTGGCAGCCCACACTATGTAGGATCTTGTGTTCCAATAATAAATTTTAAAATGTATTAAAATTCTCTTCAATTTTTTGAAATGATTTTTAAAATGATCTTTGTCTTAAAATTATGTCGAAATACGGACATTCCTATTTTTGTTTTGGTTACCACATAGCAATATTTTATTGGGATAATTGAATAAAATCATCTCACAAGAAATATGAAATAATCTCTTGTACTTCCTGTGACATGTATGAATGCTGTACGTTAACAAATGAGACTTTTCCAACATCTTGCCAGTGCTGATGCTTCTTCATTATGCATTATTATAGGCTAAAAGCATTTTCTGAATAAACTCTCTTTAATGAATTAAATTAGATTTTAAATATTCAAGTTTCATTATACTTATATGTATAGAATGTTTTTAAAATCTCTGTACTCACACAGTTGCATATATGTCTGGTTAAATTTGCAGGAGCAATATATAACTTGATCGATGTGTAAACCTATTGTATATATTCATAATGCTTTAAAGGAAACACTGGATGTGCCATCCATATCCATTCTGTACTAAACATGTTTAAACCAATGACATGCTTTTGGTAACATGGAGAAGTATATCCTGACGAATGTCTGTGATTAACTTGACAACTTTAGTTATTCAAATGAGTGTTGTTTGTAAATGCCAGCTCTTTAAGATATCCATAGAGAGAAAAAAAAAAAAAAAAAAGAGGTGAGGTGAAGTCTGGTGATCTTGGAAGCCAGTTATGGTAAATTTAAAATATTCGTTTTTTTTTAGTTCATGAACAGTGCAAACCTGTACCATCATCATCATCATCATCATCATCAGCCATTTTCAATCCACTGCAGGATGAAGTCCTCTCCAGCAACTTTCCAGTTCCTTCTGTTTTGTGCAATTGCCATCCATTTACTACCCACAAACTCATGAATTTTATCTATCCATCTCCGTTGTTGTCTTTCAGGTTTTCTCTTAGCTCCTCTTGGGTACCATTCTGTTATTTTCTTAGTCCATCTGTCATCATGTCTTCGAGCTATTTGTCCTTCCCAAGACCCTTTTAGTTCTTTAGTTTTGATAAGATTGTCTTTTACTTGAGTTTGCTGCTTAATCCATGTGTTTCTCTTCTTATCTAACAGTATGATTCCCAATATAATTCCTTCCATTCTTCACTATCTAGTTTTCAGCTTCTCTTCCATTCTTTTGGTAAGTGCCCAAGTTTCACTTCCATAAGTCATGGTGGGGAGTATATATTGGTTCATTATTTTACGTTTCAGACAAACCGGAATATTGCTCTTCCGTATGTGACTATATTTCCTGAATGCTATCCACCCAAAATATATTCTTCTCTTGACTTCCATCCATTTATCATTATTACAGCTAATGACTTGTCCCAGATAAGTATATGACTCCACCTTTTCAATTACTGCTCCTTCAATCATTTCCCTTTCTGTGGCATACTTGTTCATCATTACTTTTGTTTTAGCCATATTCATCTTTAGTCCAAAATCCTTATTAACTGTGCATAACTGATTAAGATTTTCCTCTAATTCTTTAAGATCGTGGCTTATGACCACAATGTCATCTGCAAATCATAAATGGTTTAGGTACTCTCCGTTCACATTGACTCCTTTCTGCGACCAGTCTAATCTTCTGAAAGCTTCCTCAAGGGCAGCAGTAAACAGCTTCGGAGATATTGTGTCTCCTTGTCGAACTCCTTTCTCGATTTTAAATTTCCTACTGTCTTTGTCTAGTCTAATAAAGGAGGTAGCACTCTCATATATTTTCTTCAAAATCATAATATATGGGGTATCTATGCCTTGTCTTTCCAGTGCCCGAAACATTGCCTTATGCTGTATGGAGTCAAATGCCTTTTCATAATTCACAAATGCCAGGCATAATGGTGTTTTATATTCATTTCCTTTCTCCATTAGCTGTGATATTACATGAAGATGATCCATAGTTGAGAATCCTGTCCTAAAGCCAGCTTGCTCTTTTGGATGATTCTCATCAAGTATTCTTTCTAATCTGTTAGTAATGACCCTTGTGAACAACTTGTAGATGTGGGATAACAAGCTAATTGGTCTATAATTTCCAATTTCTGATTTATCTCCTTTTTTATGCAGCAAAACTATGATTGCATTATTCCACTGCTTAGGTGTCACACCTTTTCTAATGCACTTTGTGAAGAGCCTTGCCAGTTTTTGTGTTATGTCTCTTCCTCCCAATTTTAACAACTCTACAGTAACTTCATCTTCCCCCGGAGCTTTCTGATTCTTCATTTTCTTCAACGCATGTTCTACATCATCAGGAAGGATATCAGGTATATTGTATGTGTTACTAATTTACGATCCATCTTCCGCACTACTGGCATCATTCCCTCGCTCCTTGTATAACTCTTTATAGTAGTCTTCTGCTATTTGAATTATGCCTTCTCTGCTATTCATAAGTACACCATTGCTATTCTTCAGTTTCAGTATCATTTGTCTTTCTGTATTACTGCTTATGACTGCTGATTTAAATCCTTTGTTTTCTCTTAATGCTTGTTCTACTTTTCTTGTGTTAAATCTTCTTATGTCCTCTCTGAGTCTCTTTCTAATGGCTTTGCATAACTCAGTATACTCAATTTTCTCCCTGTCAGTGTTTTTCTTGCTCTTCATTTGTTGTCTTCCGTTCATCATAACAAGTTTTTCTTCACTAATTTTTTCTTCTTTGAATTTCTTTTTTCCTATAGGTTTCTTAGGCTTTATCACTTTCAGAAAGTTGTAATATTCCTCGTCGATATCTTGGTCCTGAGCAGCCTGCAGAAGCTCAAACTTGTTCTTAAGTTTCAGTACATACTGCTTTTTCTCCTCTTCAGTTATCTCAAAGACCTTTGTATTATTTACTCGAGTCAGTTTTTTCCCTTCTTTGCTTACATCTATATCAAGTGTGCATCTTACCATTCTATAATCACTTCCAAGATTTACCTTATTCAGGATGGTAACATCATTCACAATATATCTTCTGTTAGTGAGGATGAAGTCGATTTCATTAGTTGTTAATCCATTTGGACTCTTCCATCTCCACTTTTTTTCACTCTTTTCTTGAAAAAAGTGTTCATTACTGATAATCTTTGAGATTCTGCAAATTCCACAAGTCTTTTACCTCTTTCATTTCTTTCATCAATTCCAAAATTTCCTATAGTTCCCCTTTCTGCACTGTTTTGTCTCTTTCCAACCTTAGCATTGAAGTCCCCCATAATGATAGTGTAGTGAGTTATCTGTTCATCTAGAAGACTCAATTTCGGTGTACATTTCTTCAACCTCTCCATCATCATGGCTCGATGTTGGTGCATAAATCATTATAACCTTTAGCTTATACCTCTTAGAAATCTTGAGTAGTAGTCTTGACACCCTTGGTGATGTATTTTTGAATTCCAAAATGTTGTTTTTTATATCTTTATGGACCAGAAAGCCAACTCCACCTTCACTCCTTTCACTGTTTCCATTGGTGTACAGCAGATTTCCACTTGATAAACTTGTAAGTGATTCATTTCTATATCTGCAAAAAGGCCTCTAAGGTTGGGGTTATAGATACCACAAGTTTAAACAAATACACCAACCGTTTAAATAAACTGATTTAATGATAAAATAATACTAAATAGTATACTGAATAAAATGATACAATAAAAACTGTAAAATAATAATTTACACAGTTTATATTCCCTACTATCTGGGCTTGTCAGATTGCATTGTGAGGCTGCTTCACGACTTTCAGACACGCTGTGTGCAGCTCCCGGGTCGGAGATTGTACACAGTGGTGTCACATGTCAAAGACCCCATTACTAAGGACTCTAGTAGTGGGGTCGTATATGAGATCAAATGTCCGGATTGTGGGGAACGGTATGTGGGGGAGACTACTTAAGGACCGTCTGAGGGAACATACGAGAGCTATACAGACCGCAGAGCTCAATAAGTCCGCCATTGCCGAGCACTATTGGGAAAAACAACACCAGGTCTCCCCTGAGAATGCTGTCATCCTTGACCGGGCGCATAGATTCTGGGACCGCAAGTGGCTGGTGAGTTTGTGGATTGGGTCATCTGGTAACAATAGTATGAATAGAGATAGGGGAGTTTGGCTCCACCCCCTTTTGGAGGCTGTGGTCCTTGCCAGAGACAAACGTTTTAATTTGCCACACTCCCAGACCATTTCCGGTTCCAGCACACATGAAGGGAGTGTTGAACATGCGCCTCGTCAGACACGTGTGCCGTGAGCCTGATATTTAAGGATGTGTCGCTTGAACTTCATTATTGTTGAGAAAAGAGGCTGATGTCCCCGAAAGCTTCAATGGTGTTTTATCGCTTTTAAATTTATAATTTTTAATGTATTTTAAATTCACCAATTCATTTTTATTTGTTTTAAAGTAAATCAGTTTTTGGTAAATTATTATTTTACAGTTTCTTAGCACCCTCTGCTTCCACTCTAGTCCTCTCGCTGCTGTAAGAGGGGGAGTGAAAGCCGCTGGGGACTGAGGGCCATTTGTTTCGTTTTGCTGTCATATGCTGGAGGGTTTGGTCTTTTCCTCTTCATGCTGACCAGGCATCTTGAAGAAAACTACTCTACACGTTTGTTGCCACCTAGGTGACGTAACAGGGCTTACCATCGAGAAGGTGTGCATGAGTGGATTTTAGGGAAGCAGGCCAACCGGACTTCTCCTAAATCTTCTGAAATAGAAAGATATTGAATCTATCAGTGTTTTAGACTGAGTGTCTGATAACACACAGAATGCCTGTTCCCCTCTAAGCCCCTTTACCAATGACAACTGTACCAATGACATTCCAACTCCTCAGTACCTTTTTGGCAGAAATATGTAAATCTCCAGTTTATCTGAATAATTTGTTTGGACTCCACTGTATTCATCTTTGAATGCCTGCAGTCACGACATCTGAAATTTTATGCCTTGCCACTATACAGTTTGTTTGTTACACAGCCAATCTCACTAAATTTTTTAATTGACTCCCATATTTGAGTTTGAGGACGAGAGTTTCCTGTGCGGACGTGCCTTTCTGCCGCTACTGGAACAGAGAAGTTTTTTCTGATTTATTTTCTGCTTTATTAGTTTAAATTGACATATTAACTTATTTCTAGAGTAGCTTTATATTCCTATTTACGGTACTTAAAGTTAAAGTAACTTAGATAGAGATTTGTAGGTATTACTTAGTATCGGAAAGGGTATCAAATACACGTGTTTACCGTTCATAAACAGCCGCCATTGTTACGTGAAAATTAATCAGTAAATCTATTAATCTTGTCGAACTTCATTGGCAATTAAATTGTACTTTTAACTATACATATAACCACTTAGGTTACGGAACATAAATAATTAGTAAAAATAAATAATTAATACATAACTTGATACGGAAGTTATATAAAGGGACTACGTAGATAACACTCGTTACTGAAACGCGATACAGCATATCCGGAATTCGATAGCATTAGCTTTGTATAGTATAGTGCATAATATAATATTGTCAATTAAATTGTTCTTTTAACTATATATATATAATGACTTAGAGTACAAACGTAACAAATAATTAATACATACTTGATACGGAAGTTATATAAAGGGAACTCGTAGATAACACTCGATACTGAAAAATAAATATAGCGTTATAACTGTGTTAAGATACAAGTTTAAGGTTTTAATTTTGTTCTGAAATTGTAATTTTACTGACATTTAAATCGAAATCATGACTCTGACCAGAGCAGCAAAGCAAAAGGCTCAAGCTAATGGGAGTGCTGTGACTCAGAGCAGCACTGAGGGGGGCAGTTGCCCTCTGAATCACAGCCTTTTAAGATGCACTGTTTGCTTGATGTTTGCGGAGCAATCGGGTACGGGACATGATACTGCCATGGGGGATGTCTTTGTGTGTGCACGATGCAAGGAGTGCAAGGAAATTAGGCGACAACTCGGCGTTGTTATGGGCCTATATGAGAGCTTGAAGGACAGGGTGGATGCCCTCGAAGGAAATAAATTGAGGGGCCCATCAAGCTCTCAGCTGCCCACATCAACGCCAGAGCTTGCACTTGGTCATCTTGCAACACAGAGGCAGCCCCCAAGGCAAAATGCGCTGGTCCCGAAGGAACTAGTAGTTGTTGGTGACTCTATTGTCAGGGAAACGGGGAACATGCTTTGTAAAAAGGATAGGTGGAACAGGACCAGGGTATGTCTGCCAGGGGCAAGGGTTGATGACGTTGTAGAGAAGATATCATCTTTTAAGGGCACAAAAGGTGATATAGTTGTACACGTTGGCACTAATGACATTAAGAGTAGGAGACCAGCGGAATTACTTAACAAGTACAGGTCACTGTTGAAAAAAAAAGCCGTGAAGTAGGGTTAAATTTGAAAGTGTCTGCAATTCTGCCCAGACACGATAGGAGGGAGTATATGATGAGAGCCTTGTCGATCAATTCGGCCCTGGAAAGATTGTGCAAGGCTCAAGGGGTAGAATTTTTTTCAGCCTGGAATGTACTTGTTAACAGGAGAGATTGCTTCTACAGGGATGGGATACACTTAAATAGAAAGGGTGCAAGAATATTTGCTGATGCTATCGAGGCAGTGTTAGGTGGGTCGGAAAACTGCTAGCTTGGGGGGAGACAAAGACTAATGGATTAACAGTAGCTACTGGCAGAGGTGAAAGAGATTCTTGCACTGCTTCTATTGGAATGAGCAGAAGCCTGAAAAACAAGATGCAGGATATTTCAGAGACTGCTGGAAGTCATTGTGATACAAGTAAACACATGGGTTGTGTTAGGGTAGCTAAGAATAGAAACAAGTGCAGGTATACTTGCGTGTACACCAATGCTAGGAGTTTAGTAAATAAATTTGATGAATTTGAGGTATTGCTCAAAACATCAAAGGCAGATATTGTTGGGATATCAGAGACATGGTGTCACACAGATATAAGGAATGCAGAACTGGAATTTGGGGAGTACAATGTGTATAGAAAGGATAGACAGGACAGGAGGGGAGGAGGGGTTATGCTATTAGTTAAAAAACACATAAAATCCAAGGAAGTGAAGCGAGTCGACATTGATGGACAGGGCAGTGTCAAGTCAGTTTGGTGTGACATAAACATAGGTAAATCAAAATTGAGAGTAGGAGTGTGCTATAGGCCTAATGACTCTGATGAGTATAATAAGATACTGTACAGGGAAATAGAATGGGCCAGTAAATCAGAGAGTCTTATAATGGGGGATTTTAATTTCCCAGATATTGACTGGAATTTGTGGGTTGGTCACTCACACACTAGCAGGGCTTTTGTGGATTTATTGGATGATTGTTTTCTACACCAGCATGTTCGGGAGGCAACTAGAGGGAGTAATACTCTTGATCTGATTATCAGTAGTGATTCTTCATGCATTAGGAATCTGCAGATAAAGGAACCACTGGGTGGCAGTGATCACAGTGTGCTGAAGTGGGATTTACTCAAGGAGGTAACTACCATCAGAGGCAAAGGGAAGGGTTTTTGCTTTCGTAAAGGCGACTATGATGGTCTGAGACAGTATTTAAATTCTATACAGTGGGACCAACTGATGATGTTACCAACAGCAAATTCAAAATGGGAAGCATTCAAGGAACTAATCTTGGAAGCTACCAGGCTTTACATACCAACCAAGAAATATTGTTCAAGGTTCAGGCCTAAATGGTTGTCAGATGAACTAATGAAACATATGGCAGAGAAGAAAAATGCATGGGATACATACAAATTAATGGGTGACATGGAAGCCTATGATAGATATAAGTTGGTCTGTAACCAAGTCACAAAGGAGATTAGGCAGGCAAAGGCAGATTATGAGAAATCCTTGGCAAAGGATGCAAAGAAAAACAGAAAAGAATTCTTTACCTATTTAAACTCAAGAAGGAAAGGGATGAATCAGATTGGTCCACTGGATGTTGATGGTTCAACAGTTGAGGATCCTGCTCAGGTGGCTAACAATCTAAATGAGTATTTTGCATCTACATTCACACATGAGGAGTTATTCAGGAAGGGGAATGTCGTAGGTGAAGTAAACATTGGCAGTGAGCTAGATTATTTTCTAATAACTGAGAGGAAAGTGGAGGAGAAATTGCTGAGGATAAACATAAAAAAGGCACCAGGGGTGGATGAGATCTATCCAGTTATATTAAAGGAGGCAGCAAAGGAAGTAAGCAAACCCTTAGCCATAATTATGAGAGCTTCTTTGGACTCAGGGGAGGTACCCATGGACTGGAGATGTGCAAATGTAACTCCAATTCACAAAGGAGGATCAAAGGCTGACACAAGTAATTATAGACCTGTTAGTTTAACTTCGGTTCCAGGAAAATTAATGGAGGCACTGGTTAAAGAAGCACTGCAGGATCATCTGGACAAGAATTCAGTTATAGTTCAGACACAGCATGGTTTTGTTAAGGGCGGGTCTTGTCTGACCAATTTGATTGGATACTATGATGTAGTCACAAAAGAACTGGATGCAGGGAATAACTTTGATATTATATATTTGGATCTTAGAAAGGCTTTTGATACTGTTGCGCATGGAAGACTGCTGCACAAATTGGAGAAGTGTGGCATTGGAGGCAAATTGCTGCTATGGATAAAGGGATGGTTGAGTGGCAGAAGACAGAGAGTGGTAATCAATGGACACTGCTCAACGTGGACTAATGTTATTAGTGGAGTTCCTCAGGGTTCAGTGTTGGGTCCATTGTTGTTTTCTGTATTTATAAATGATATTGATGATGGTGTATCAGGCTTAATGTCCAAGTTTGCAGACGATACCAAGGTTGGCAGGGTTGTTAAGGACACTACTGATACTATGCTGCTACAACAGGATCTGGAAAGGTTGAGCAGATGGGCTGAGAGGTGGCAAATGAAGTTTAACATTGACAAATGTAAAGTACTACATATGGGAAACAGTAACCCCAGATCAACGTATCAACTCTGTGGTACTACGCTGACACTGGTAGAGAATGAAAAGGACCTGGGGGTAATTGTGCAGGCAGATATGAAGTTCTCTGAGCAGTGCAGACGAGCTGCAAGAGTAGCTCATGGTGTCTTGTCAATGATATACAGGAATTTTTCTAGCAGGGATAAGGATGTGATTATTCCCTTGTATAAGGCATTGGTCAGGCCACACCTTGAGTACTGTATACAGGTCTGGAGGCCTCATTTCAAGAAGGATGTAGAGCTGCTGGAACGAGTACAGAGAAGGGCAACAAGATTAGTGAATGGAACAAAGGGTTGCTCTTACAAAGAAAGGCTTAAGTTTTGCAAATTACAGAGCCTGGAGACTAGGCATCGGCGAGGTGATCTGATAGATGTGTATAAGGCTTTGAATGGCTTGAGCATGCTCAATGCCGATGGGATTCTTCCTCTTGCTCAGAATAATCACCTGAGAGGGCATAAATTCAAATTGAGGAAGGACGGATGTCGGATAGATGTGCGGAAATTTGCCTTTAGCCAGCGGGCAGTTGGTTTGTGGAATAGACTCCCATCGCTTGTTGTTGAAGTTGATAGCCTAAATAAATTTAAGGCTCAGCTGGACAGGTATTTCGAACGAACGGAGGGGTGAAATGGGAGTAGTGGTTGTTTTTTTTTTTTTTTTTTTTTTTTGGCTGATGCTGAATAAGCTTGCTTTCTTGCATCATATGCCTCTAATAATGCTAATGCTAATATATGGTGGAATTAGTATGTGTCTTGCAAGTTACTCCACATTAACTCATGCATCTTTAAAAATTGTCTACACTGTTATTTAACTTCTGTAAAATTCTTCAGAGGAACTGAGTTTGAGATATAATAAAGCATCTTTTGTGGGATTAATGCCATGGCTTACTCAGTAAGTGAATGGTGTTAAGTGAATTGCATGAGTGATGTCATGCACATGATGTATGCTGCCATCTGTTGTTAAGCATCTAATATACATGTCATCGAAATTTTACATTATTCCCATAAATATAAACAGAGACATTTAATTATAGGGGTTCGGGGACTTTAAAAACAATGTATTACTAAATTGCATATTTACTTTTTCACAGCTTTAATAACTTTCCTGTTATTACAGTTAATATGTGAAGAACTTCGCAGAAGAGCAAAAACAGAGAGCAGACTTCAAGCAGTCCAGATAAATGCAGTATTAATTGATCATTTCTTATGGAATTACAGGAGAGATAATAGTGATCTGATGAAAGATATACCATTTCACAAAGTGCGCTGTGTATACTACTAAGTGATAACAATATGGCGTCCAATTTTTTAAATTTTTAGTGATGCAGAAAATTGAGGTATTATCAATCAGTAATGGATAAAAACTGCATATATATATATATATATATATATACACTTTTTTTTAATATAAAATAAAGGTCTCCATACTTGGACACAATATTCCAAATTTGGTCTTACAATTGCCTTATACAATGGGATTATGACCTCTCTGTCTCTACAGGATATTGTTTGATAAATCATCGATAGGACATCATGGGCTTTCCTGGCTGATTGCCTGCTTACACTGTCAGAAAAATTCATATCTGCCCATATTGTAACTCTCAGATCTCTTTCTACCTCTACTGAATTCAGTGATAGGAAAAATCTTAGAGGCAATGATTAATAGTGCAATCCAAGGATTTAGACAGATATGGCATTCTGAATAACCGACAATGTGGTTTTGTTAAGGGAAAATCATGTTTAACTAACTTAGTAGGCTATTTTAACACAATTACTCATGAGCTGGATGTAGAGAACAATTTAATTCAATTCCACCAAGTGTATAAATTATTTTGGAGGTGCTATCCCTAAATGTAAGACCTTGTATTTTGCTGCATTAAAACATAGCTGTCACTTTTCTGACCATTCCTGAAGCATTTTCAAGTCATCCTGAAGAGTGCTGCTTGGCACTAATTATTAACAACTCTCACAGTCTTACATTGTCTGCAAATTTTGACATCATGCCCTTTGTCGGTGTCATTTATGAAAATCAGAAACAACAATGGTCCAAGAACTGATTCTTGGGGAACTCCACTTCTGACATTACACCAATCAGATGAATATCCATTAATTACAACTCTCTGTCTTCTGCCCTGTGCATCCACCCTGCATTCCATCTTAGAATCATTACAGTAATCCTGAGATGTTCCATCTTTTTCAGTAACCTCTTATGAAGGACTGATTCAAATGCCTTGTAACAGACCTCCTAATAAACTATTTTGAAATTGTTCTCTACATACAGCTCATGAGCAACTGTGTCAAAATAGCCTACTAAGTTAGTTAAACATAATTTTCCCTTAAAAAATCCATGTGAGTTATTTAGAATGCCATATCTGTCAGACTAACTAGCCTGTAGTTACCAACTTTGCTCTTAGAACTGCTCTTCTCCATTCCAAAGGAATCTCTCCTGAGTCCAATAATACCCTCATGAACTATGGTGGTTGAATACACTTTCTGGCCACCTTCCTCAACATTATTGGGTGTCTCCATAGCCAGGTGGGCAAGAGCAGCAGTGCGTAGCACATGCTTCTTGATTAGACCGGGGTTCGAGCTCGTGACCACCAAATACGGAGGATGCGGAAAAGTCAGGGAATAACCACCGCATATCCCCGGAGCAATATGGCCTTAGTTGCTAATTTGCCTAAAAAACCAAATAACAAACAAATAAACATCAGCATTATTGTTATATGTCAGCTACTCCAGAAGCCTTACTTGCCTTTAGGCTCAAAAGTTTTATGAATGAACAGTCATCTGTAATTTCAGAATCACTAATTTCGTATGGCTGAGCATCACTCACACAGCCTCTCATTAGCACGACTGGTCTTTCATCAGTAAAGACCAAAGTGAAGTAACTATCCAATGCATCAGCAACATCAGCTGAGTTAACTAAGACTTTCCCACACTCAGTGCACTGACTTCATCCTTAAAACCATCTTTATGTATTGGTATTATTGGTTAACAGGAGAGACTGCTTCTACAGGGATGGGATACACTTAAATAGAAAGGGTGCAAGAATGTTTGCTGATGCTATCGAGGCAGTGTTAGGTGGGTTGGAAAACTGCTAGATTGGGGGGATACAAGGACTATAATAGATTAACAGTAGCCACTGGCAGAGGTGAAAGTGATTCTTGCACTTCTTCTATTGGAATGAGCAGCAGCTTGGAAAATAAGATGCAGGATATTTCAGAGACTGCTGGGAGTCATTGGGGTACAAGTAAACACATGGGTTGTGTTAGAGTAGCTAAGAAAAATAATAGGTGCATGTATACTTGCTTGTACACCAGTGCTAGGAGTTTGGTAAATAAATTTGTTGAATTTGAGGTATTGCTCAAAGGATCAAAGGCGTATATTGTTGGGATATCAGAGACATGGTGTCACACAGATATAAGTAATGCAGAACTGGAACTTGGGGGGTACAACGTCTACAGAAAGGATAGACAGGGTAGGAAGGGAGGAGGGGTTATGCTATTAGTTAAGAAACACATAAAATCCAAGGAAGTGAAGCCAGTCGACATTATTATTATTATTAGCCATATGGTGCAAGGAAGCCTGAGGCTTATGCTGCACCAGCCAAAAAAAAATTTTCCGAGTTACCCTGAGAGAGAGAGAGAGAGAGAGTCAGAAGTAGAAAGGAATCACCAAGAAAGGGAAGAATGATGATATCCAGCTCAGGACCCCTGGGTGTGCCAAGCCCATGCTCACCAGATGTGAGCATTGGTGGCAAATTGTTGCTATGGATAAAGGGATGGTTGAGTGGCAGAAGGCAGAGAGTGGTAATTAATGGACACTGCTCATCATGGACTACTGTTATAATGCTAATGCTATTATATTGGCACTTCTCCAATCCAAAGGAATCTCTCCCGAGTCCAGTGATACCCTCTTAATGAATTTCAGTTATTCAATACACTCTCAAGCCACCTCTCTCAAAATTACTGGTTATGGCCAGCTACTCCAGCAGCCTTATTCGCCTTTAGGTTCTAAAAATTTTACTAACATGTAATTTCAAAATCACTGATTTCATATGACCTAGTGTTTCTCGCACAGCCTCTCCTCACCTCACCTCAGCATGAAGGGTCTTTCATCAGTAAAGACTCTTCATGCTGAGAATGAAGGGTCTTTACTGAGACTAAGACATTGCCACATTCAGTACACAAGGGTCCGTTCTGATTTGTTTGCTTTGTGTTCACATACATCAAAAAATTTTCTCCATCCTTGGCCTCCATAACCTTATCTTTGGTACTATTACAGATCAGCTTATAGTTGCTGCAGGCTTCAGTACTTTTCATGACTCTGTAGCTTTCCCAAGCATACATTTTCTGCTCTATTAGGATGGCCAGGTCTATATTCACCCACCTTGGCATCTTGTGCTATATTTTCTTAATGGTATATACACTGTGCTGCCACTTTATTAAGTACACCCCTGCTGTGCACACAAATGGTTTGTTCCACAATGTTGCAAGTCACATGACCACAGTTGTGGATATAAATGCAGCGGAACAACCTTCTAGTATCAGTTAAGCATACAAACCATAGCAAGAATGGGAAAAAGGAGTGATCTAACGGACTTCAATCCTGGCATGGTAGTAGGTGCAAGATGTGCTGGACAAAGCATCTCTGAAACGGCAGTTCTCCTGAAGTATTCTCGCATCACAGTTTCAAGGGTGTATCGAGAATGGTGCAACAAACAGAAAACATCCTCTCAACGGCACTCCTGTGGAAGAAAATTGCTTGTTGATGAAAGAGGTCAGAGGAGGATGGCTAGAATTGTGCAAGTAAACAGAGGAGCCAAAATGTCACACATCACATCAGAATACAACCTTGGTGCGCAGAACAAAATATCGCAACGGATCACTAGTTGCACTTTGGCACGAATGGGCTACAACAGCCGACAGCCACATCGCGTTCCTTTGTTATCAATGAAGAACAAGAGAGCACGCCTCCTGTGGGCACAGCAACACCAGCACTGGACTATCAAGGATTGGGAAAAAAGTTGCTTGGTCTGACGAGTCGAAGTTCCTGGTGCATCATGTTGATGGAAGTCTCAGAATTTGACAAAAACAACATGAATTCATGGACCCGTCATGTCTGACAACTACTGTGCAAGGTGGTGGGGCCAGTGTTATGGTGTGGGGAGCGTTTTCTTGGC
Source organism: Mastigoproctus giganteus (assembly GCF_048544385.1). NCBI lineage: Eukaryota > Metazoa > Arthropoda > Arachnida > Uropygi > Thelyphonidae > Mastigoproctus > Mastigoproctus giganteus. Next base: position 211,168,914 of record NC_143576.1, on the reverse strand, counting down.
ACATGTTGGGTCCATTGATACCCATGGATTCATATCTGAATGCCACATTGTACCTAAACATTGTTGCTAACCAAGTGCATCTGTTCATGTTGACAGTTTATCCTCAGTCAGATGGTTACTTCCAGCACAATAATGTGCCGATGCACAAAGCCTGAATCACTATGGAATGGTTCTAGGAACATGACAGTGACCTTTCTTTGCTGCAGTTGCCCGCTCAGTCCACGAATCTCAAGCCACTGAACAACTTTCAGATGAGCTGGAAAGAGCTGTTTGCTGTAGACCTACACCTCTGTCAAATATCAAGGAACTGCGTGACACACTCATGTCTGCATGGTACTCCATTCCTGCACAACGTGTTCTGCATCTTGTTCAATCCATGCCTGAACGAATTCAGGCTGTTTTGAAGGCTAAAGGAGACTCAACACACTACTAAGTAGGTGTACCTAATAAAGTGGCAGAACAGTGTATGTGTTTGTGGCTTCTGTGATTATTGCTTTAAAGGTATTTCATGATTCTAATATATTTGCTCTCCCTCTGCAATCTGACCAATTAATAGATGCCATGGAGCAGCTTAAACATTTTAATTTCTGCCTTTTCAGAAATTAAAACTATGCCTTTACCATTAACTACTGCAACATTTTTCTTCATCTTCCAAACTAATGACTACACGATCGCTGCCAGCCAACGGTTCATCTATTTTTCAGAAACTGTGATGTCATCTGATTTGTGAATAACGATGAGGTGAAGAACAATCACCAAGTTGTGATCTGAAGTGCCTAAAAGACCTCTCACTTCGACCGTGTACTTAGAAGGGTTGTTTGTGAGAAAAGATCAAGCGTGTTCGCTGTATGGTTATGATTGTCCAGTATTCTTGTAAGTAAATGAACAATCTATGCAAGATCATTAGTAATTGCAAAAGCCTCAGCATCTCGACCAGCTGGGTCGGTGTGACTAGAAAACGGAAGCCAGCTAGAGTTGTGAACATTAAAATCACCAAGGAAAATTACTTCACTGTTAGGAAAGTTGGACTGGAGAAAGTCAAGTTGCAAATAGAGGAAGTCAAAGACCTTTAAGTGATTAGTGGAGTTGGGAGAACGGCAGAGACAACAGATAAATTTGACACAATGAGGTAGAGAGATTTTAAGCTAGAGAAGATCGAAAAGAGGAGATTCCAAATTACCAAGTCTCTGACAGGGAATATCGGAATGGACATATGCACAATTACTACCTTTGAGGCAAAAGGAATCATACAGCGAATAATTTGGGCAACTGAGATGAGCAGTAGTTGAATCAACCGATAACTGAGATTCTGTCAGAAAAAGTACATGGGGTTTGGCAGACTGCAAGTGGAAATGGACATCGTTGAGATTAGAATTGAGACCACGTATATTTGTGAAATGAATTAGGAAGTGATTGGGAAGTTTAGATCTTTTTGCAGATAAGCTTACTCTATTAGTTTAACAATTCATGGTGTATTCAATAGTGAGAAAAAGTGGGTGGGACATGCTGTATGAAGTAATGAAATTTTTGGTTATGGCGTTGTTGTTATTTGGTTTTTAGGAGCATTAGCAACTAAGGCCATATTGCTCCTGGAATATGCGGTGGTCATTCCCTGACCTTTCCACATCCTCCGTATTTGGTGGTGACGGGCTTGAACCCCAGTCTAATCAAGAAGCGTGTGCTATGCACTGCTGCTCCTTCCCACCTGGCTACGGAGGCGCCCAGGATATGCCGTACACATGGTAAGAATATACCCAGATCCTTGACATAACGTGGCCTGGACAATGCCTACTGCATACACACTACTTGGACTCCTTCCAATCACTATCTGGCAGAGTAGAGGTAGCAAGATTATACACTATCTGATCCGGAAGCCTCTTAAAGAGTTATGAAAAGGCTCAGTCTGGTGTACTAACTAGCGGCGGGCCTGTGAACACCGTTTTAGGACCGTTTTGCGAAGGACAGTATTTATATGCACTGTGGTACCTGCGCGGACCCATACCTGCTTATTTGCTTTGGTGCTAATTCTAGACACAAACAGCCACACGTTTACCAATGAAGTGATGTGGATAGAATCTGAATTTCTGTTAGAAAAAACCATGCAACCCTTGCCTGAGACTACCTAACTTGGCCATACTGTGGGAAAAAAAAAACTATAAAATTCCTCATATCATTGACCGGATTCAAATCTTTTGAGAAGGACAGTATTTATATGCACTGTGGTACCTGCGAGGACCCATGCCTGCTTAGTTGCTTTGGTGCGAATTCTAGACACAAACAGCCACACTTTGTTTACCAATAAAGTGGTGTGTATAGAATTTGAAACAAAATATGTAATAATTTTATTAGAAAATTAAATTCACAAGGCATAATTCCATATGGGTTTAGGTAATTAATTATATAATATTGGTGTAGATGCCTTCACGAGATAGCTGATATTGCACAACTTCAAATAAATAGCGCTTCTTTGGTAGAGAAGACTACTGTTATTTATTTTCAATGGATACAATTAAAATATGAGATACAATTAAAACGATGCCGCCTTTACACTACATACTTAGTTCAAATTTATAGATAAACTATGGTGTATCTACACCAATATATAGTTAATTACCTAAGCCCATATGAAATTATGCCTTGTGCATTTCATTTTCTAATACATTATTATTTATTCACAATTTGGCATCTCTCATATTGCGGAAATAACTTCGCAACTGTGATGGTATGTTGCATTACCAGGGTATCTACCCACCCACCGATGATGAAGCCAACTAGCTTCGAACCGATCGTCTGGGTGGTGGTATCCATTGAAAATAAATAACTAGTCTTCTCTACCAGAGAAGCATTATTTATTCGGAGTAGTGCAATACCAGCTATCTCGTGAAGACAGCCACAATATGAGATACAATTAAAACGATGCCTTTACACTACATACTTAGTTAAAATTTATGGATAAACTATGGTGTATATACACCAATATTATATAGTAATAATTTTAAGAAAAGCTGAACAGAACTAAACACCACTGTGTGTGTGATCCGGGTGAGACCATACAATAGGAAGCATTTGTAGAACCCTCGAATACTGTATCAATGTAATAGATATTGTTTTGATCTATATTCCTTTGTCTCGCATATAAAACCATTGTAGTTTCTGCAACCTGGATCACAAATCATCTGCATCTCTCTGCACAGCATATGGTCTGTGGAGACTTAAAATTTCCTCCACACCTAATGCATCGCAAACTGTCACCTTTTTATAGCTTTCCTACATCATCAGAACTCCAACTTATGAACACCTTCCTAACAGAAGCGAATACCAGTTGAACCTCATTTTTTGAAACCATACTATGCACTTTCGAATAATCTGGAAACTGTTCTAAAATCATGAACCTCTCCTGCTACAACCTCAATTGCCAGAAACAAAACACCAAAAATGGCTCCAAAACCAGAATTCATAGAGACATTCTATGATGCATTCAAGCTGCATCAATCATCTATGATATGATATGTCTGCGATCCTGAGCTCTCCATCAGCCCTTACCAGTGACACCACTATAGCATCTTATTTAGCTTTAAAAGATATCTCCATCTCTAACTGGTTCAGAGCTTGAAGGACTCCTGATATAAACCATAACTTTATGTTAAAACAGTATCTACATCACACCTGTAAAGAACCACAGAGTGTGGATGACAATTGCATTCTTCAGGGTTTGGGCCCAGTTTTAACTCCTGAAGACCAGAGCTATCAAATGTTATTGTGACAGTGCATTACATAGGGAAAAGACTCCCTACATTGTGGGGAGTCTTGCCATGAATTGCTGAAACAGCTGTATGCTAGCCATTACTTCTATTTTTTTTTTATGAAGACCTGAAACATGAGAGGTATTGGAACCTATTTAGCAGGTCTTCCGCAAGTAGGTAAGTGTCGCTTACTAGCGGCAGTTCAGGAAGGTAGAAAATTTTTTTTTGACATATACAAGTCGGACCTCTGTTTAATGAACTTATTTAAATCAAAATTTTCTATTTAGCGATATTTTTTGAATTCTGCTTGGTAATTACATTTAAAACAGTTTCTGCAGAAAAGAAAATTTCCATATAACGAATGGATTACGAGAGACTTAACTGGGAACTCATTAACAGTTCGCACCTCTGGCCTTCAGGCAATTGGGACAATTCTTGCTACTAAGCACGAATTAAGAGTTAAAGGGATTACCATTCTGTAACTTAGTGGTACTCATAAAACCAGAGCTGTGCCAAGGGTGAGGCAAACGAGGCTCGTCCCTCAGATTAAAAGCTGAAAGGGGCGCCAAAAGAAAGATTAAATAATTGCCAACGTTGCCATGATTAACAGTAGGGCGCAATTTTTCATTCTTGCCTCAGTTGCTAAAATGGCTTGGCACGGCCCTGCATAAAACCTATACAACCTGTTCCACGCCCAGAAGTCGTGCTGGTCAGCTGATTGGTTAATGTTATCAGTATTCAACATGGCAAGCAAATAATTCATTTGAAATAAATACAGTACATGATATTACAGATTTACTTAATTTTTTTATTATCTGGATCTGTGTTCAAAACATTCCAAAGGTATCAAATTCACACTCGTACACCATTCAGTTAGTCTCATCCATCCTTTTGCAAACGGAAAATAACAATAACCGAGGGCAGCAGAGCATCATGACGACGACTAAACAACAGCACAATAACTTCGAATTTCCCGCTAAAATCAGAAGCGAATTTGCATCCAATCAAACAATCAGAGACGCAAAATGAGGTAAATTAAGCATTCCCAATAATCAATCAATCACAGAACTCGACCGGACAATCACTCCGTTCTTCAGCCATGCCCGCAACAGAGATATCCATATTCTTGATTCAACCAGAATAATATTCAGGTAGTTCTCGACTTTACGAGTTAATTCGTTCCTAACGCGCGCTCTTAAAGGGGGAATTTATTTCCCATAGACATAAGGTTAAAAATGGGGGTTACGTTCTCAACAATGAAATTAGTTAGCTAATTAGTTTGTTTAAACAATGATTGATTTATCCAATGAAATGAAAACGTAGCCTGTAAAATCAAACAAATGATAATAATAGATAGATTATTTTCGACTTACAAATATTAAAGAATGTTTGTTTATTCTTCATCATCGACTAAATGCACACTCGTTGATCACTCATTATTGGCTCGGCACTCGTTGGTTTGTTGCACAAGGAGTCATCTCCTTCAGAAATGTTTCAAAGAGGCATTTGTTTCCAAGATAATCTCTTTTAATTATAAATTTCACGATTGCATGCATAAGCATTTTTTAATGGCACATACAAATTGCAACTAACACGATTCGCGTGGAGTAAAAAGTTTACGAAGCTTAAAAAAAAAGAATGAAGAGAAAATTCTAAAAATTTATTTGTTTTTTATACGAGTGAAGATTTCAGTAAAGGGGAAACACGTTTCACTATAATACCGTAAAAACCACACAATTCCAGCTATCGGTATTTTCGCAAATACAAAAAGGTCCAGTTTACGACCCATTTATAATTGCTTGCAGTAACAGAAAAGCCCAATAAACCGGAAAGTGCAAATTGTTTTTATTGTTTAATGGTCGTGACCTCCAGAAATGTGCTTTAGAAAAATATCACAAAGGCGTTTAAAATTGATTCTTATAAAGGAACATATGACAACGATGAAAGTGTATGCATTTTAATGATTTGAATTGGTAACTAATACAATTTACAAACCACGCTCACGACCTTTTATATGGCCTTAAGGTCTGACGCTCGTAATCTTAAAAATGATCACGAGCGTGATCATGGGCGTCCGCAGAGGGGGGCAAACGGGGAACTTGCCCCTCCCTGGGATCGAGTAAAAAATTCCACAAATTATAATCGTAAAAGTGATTGAGATATGTAACCTTACACCCTCGACCATGGGACGCTTTGTCTGCCTTAAAATTTTATTACGGGTTGGCCGGTTTCGGCCCTCGGCGGGGTTACCATTGAACACGTGTTTCATCTGTTGCAGCAAAAAAACAGAGTTTCTGTTTTTGGTTCATCGACAGATAATCCCCAAACTTTACCAGAAGTTTTGTAACATTGCGACTATTTCCCTTCTATTAATTCGGCAATAACTATTGGTATGACATTACCAGTTACGACCTGTACCATTGAAAGAAGTTTCAACATCTTGAGACGTGTGAAAACATGGTTAAAGTGTCCACTATCTCAGAAATTCGCCAATAAGGTTTATGTATGATTAGTGTGCACAGGAAGAAACTAGAAGAGGAAGCGGTAAAGAAGAAATTTATTGAAAATGTCATCAATAGGTTTGCAAGCGATTGACGGAGAATTCAATTTTTATACGATACGTGATTATTGAAATTATTATTATCTATATATATATGAAGTTATGTATAAAAACAACTTTCATAGCAGGAACAACTCAAAGTGTAATTAAAATCCATTAGATCAAGACACAAAGAATTTTATTACGTAATAGTCGTAATAAAATACCGAAGTATTTTATTACGATAATTTGTATTTGGTAATGTTTTGGTTACAAATGTGTGTTCAATCTTGGGTGGTCCCCACCTAACTCTATTTTTTCCATAGGGCCTGTTGTTTATATTGCACGATTTTGCATTGCACGAGGGTTTCTAGAACACAATTATCATGCTATACGAGGACTGACTGCATATGGATACATTGAATGGAACGTTAAGGCTAGCTCCACTCAGTATATCCCATCGATAATTAGCTGAAGCTATCTGTTTCTGTTTGCCATCTGGCAAATGGCAAACAGAAATGAGTATAGTTTGCATCCCTAATACTTTTATGCTAGAACTGTGTTATATATATATATTAATTCTTGTTTCCTTTATATTGTAAATTTATATACAATATTTATTGATGCAATACTGTACTGTATTCTATAATCTACTTGTTTAATTAAATATTTAAAAAATGAAATAAAAATTTATTGATGTAATTATTTGTCTCCAAGCTTTGCCCCCCCCCCCCCTGGAAAATTTTCTGTTGACGCCCATGAGCTTGATCATTTTTAAATGATAAATTCTAGAGAGATAAATGTGCAGTGGGATCAAGATCTCGGAAGTTGAAATTTTGGCTGTATAACTAAGCTATTTAGCTTAGTTATACAGCGAAAATTTCAACTTCCGAGATCTTGAAACGGATCACCAAAAAAATAGTGTATTGGGTTCACATTACAATATTTTAACGATACGATGGTCTCTCTGGAACTGATTAATATGTTAGGTATACAATACACTGTATTGTATACCTACGCACGTAATTTCAAATGCGTTATTTATGAATGTTTGACATTCATTTTTTGCAATTAATGTTAATATTTTCGATTTTGTTGATACTTATACTTGGGGGGGAAAAACTCGTAAAGCGAGAATGACTGTATTTTATTATTGCACGATTACTGTGACTTAGAATTTAAAGTTTATTTTCAGAATGATTTTTTTTTTTTTGTTTGTTGTTTCATTATATTATATGTGAGATATGTTGTAATTCTTTTCTTTTTCAATAAATGAATGATTATTATTTACGCCTTATTTTATTTTTTAATCCAAATATTTTGGTGCGGCACATTTGATTTCGATTACTGCGGGCAGATAGGGTCGCAGCGGCTCCGCTATTTAGAACCACTAGGTGTCAGTGATCACAGTGTACTAATGTGGGATTTACTTAAAGATGTAACTACCATCAAGGGTAAAGGGAAGAGATTTTGCTTCCGTAAAGGTGACTAAAGTGGTCTCAGACAGTTTTTTTAAATTCTGTACAGTGCGATCAACTGATGATGTTACCAACAGCAAATTCTAAGTGGAAAGCATTTGAGGAATTAATCGTGGAAACTACTAAAAGTTTCATACCTATTAATTAAGAAATATTGTTCAAGGTTTAGGCCTAAATGATTGTCAAATAAACTAATTAAGACTCGTGGCAGAGGAGAAAAATGCATGAGATGCATATAAATTATCAGGCCGCACAGAAGCCTATGGCAGTTATAAGCTAGACTGTAATGAAATCCCAAAGGAGGTTAGGCAGGCGAAGGCAGATTACGAGAAATCTTTGGCAAACGATGCTAAGAAAAACAGCAAGAATTTCTTTACTCATATAAACTCTAACAAGAAGGGGACGAATCAGATTGTTCCACTTGATGTCGATGGTTCGACTGTTCATGATCCTGCTCAGATAGAAAACAAACTGAATGAGTATTTTGCATCTACATTCACACATGAGGAGTTAAGGTTTGAAAATGGCAGAAGGTTATCAAATTGTAGCAGGGTGCTTAATGATTTTGTAATAACTGAGAACAAAGTGGGGAAGAAATTGTTGAAGTTAAACATAAGAAAGGCACCTGAGGTGGATTGGATCTATGCAGTTATATTAAAGGAGGTGGCAAAGCAACTAAGCAAACCCTTAGCCATAATTATGAGAACATACTTGGATTTTGGGGAGGTCCCCACAGACTGGAGATGTGCAAATGTATCCCCAATTCACAAAGCGGGATCGAAGGGTGACACAAGTAATTACAGACAATTAGTTTAACTTCTGTTCCGGGTAAAATAATGGAGTCACTGGTTAAAGATGCATTGCAGGATCAACTAGCCAAGACCAGTAATAATTCAGACACAGCATGGGTTTGTTAAGGGAAAGTCTTGTCTGACAAATTTGGTTGGATATTATGATGTGGTGTTTACAAAGGAACTGGATGCAAAAAATAATTTTCATATCATATACTTGGATTTTAGGAAAGCTTTTGACACTGTTGCGCATGGAAGATTACTGTACAAATTGGATAAAATGGTATTAAGAGTAAGTTGCTACAATTTATAAAAGGATGGTTGAGTGGGAGAAGACAAGGTGGTAATCAATGGATGCTGCTCTTCTTGGACTAATGTTATTAGTGGAGTCCCACAGGGTTCGGTGTTAGGTCCACTGTTGTTTTGTATATTTATTAATGATATTGATGAAGGTATATCAAGCTTAATGTCGAAGTTTGCAGATGATTTGTACAAAGGTTGGCAGGGTTGTTAATGACAGTAATGGCAGTGTGCTACTGCAGCAGGATCTAGAAAATTTGGGAAGATGGGCTGAGAAGTGGCAACTGAAGTTTAACCTTGACAAATGCAAAGTACTGCATATGGGTAGAAGTGACCCCAGAGAAACGTACACTTAAGGTGGTAGAAAATGAAAAAGACCTGGGAGTAATTGTGCAGTGAGATATGAAGTTTTCTGAGCAATGCAGGCAGGCTGCCAGGGTAGGTCATTGGATTTTGTCAATGATATATAGGAATTTTGCTAGCAGGGAAAAGGATGTGATTGCCCCTCTGTACAAGGCAATGGTCAGGCCACGCCTTGAGTTTTGCGTACAGAGAATTGGTTGAGCACGCTGAATTCTGATGGGATTCTTCCACTTGTTCAGATTATGAACCTAAGGGGGCATAAATTCAAATTGAGGAAAAGACATGTAGAATAGATGTGCGGAAATTTGCCTTTAGCCAGCGGGTGGTTAATTGCTGTAACAAAGTTCCATCTCGTTGTGGAAGTTGATAGGTTAAATAAATTTAAGGAGGAACTGAACAAACATTTAGAGGAAATTGTTTTGTAAATTTTTTTTTTTTTTTTTTTTTGGCTGATTCTGCATAAGCTCATACACTTGCTTTCTTGCAGCACATGCCAGTACTACTACCACTACCGTGCATGTCCTGAATTTTGAGAAGATGACAGAAGATACTTGTTGACGTTAGACTTGAATTTTTGTAGATTATAATTTTCAGGAAATACGTATGAAGGCAGATTGTTCTAGAAGGTTGTTCCTAGTCGATAACAGTTGATAGCAAAATGCTTAAGGCAGTATACCCTAGACTTTCTTTAGCCATCTTCCACGTTGTTCTCGCTATTTGATTCTTACCTCTCCAGTGGAGCATCTACAGCAGAGGACCAGTGGCCGAAAGTTTATCTACTCTAGTCAGCCACTTCGAACTTATTGCAATGCCTCCTGCTTCCTAAAACTAGAGAACGTTATATCTTATATGACTAAGGAATTTCCTCTTATTTGCGTAATCAGATTCATTAATCAATCCCAGTATCATCCTGCCAGCCTTTGAACTAAACAGTGGCATTACAGTCATCTATATTGATACTGAAGCTGCTTTAGATTCTATCAATGTGCTAGCTTTTCTCAAATTGCTGGTATGCAACTACCTCCTCGTTGACTGATGCAATTATACCAGACAGATCTTGCTAACCTTCACAAGGTGTTCTCCCTTGGCTCTTCTTCGAGCTCACATATCAGCACTCATTAACTAAGTTGATCTTATCAGCTGCGCTGATGATTTTTAATTCGTAACCCTGATTGAGCAAATAATACCTTTCCAAATAATACCTTGACAAAATCTCCGGAATGATTACCAACAGCCTTAGATGCTAATGCGCCAATAAAATCCAAATCAAATCAAATCAAAACCCTTCTGATGTCAGATCTCTCAAACAATTTGGACTTCAAGTCAATCTCAAAAAATCAGAATGGTATTCTTATTGAATAGAATCCTACAATTATCAAGCCAACCCTGTATGAGGTCACGAAACATGCGGACTTGTAGTTTTTGATCCTAAGCTACGTTTCAGTCATTACCTGAACTATTGCTCATTTGAGCCACTTGACTCCCAAGGATCTCTAAATATATCTACAATACGTATATAATACTCTGTGACGATGCACAACTTGCAAAGCCAGTCGGTGTGGGTAGTGAGAGTTATTTGAGTAGTGTGTTGTTCGACTGGTCTCTTAGTTACCGGGAGGCACAATCACTAGGAAAGAACCTCCCAGCAACCGTCAACGGCACGAGCAGCTGAACTAGGGATACTAGAAAACGCCTGTCAGGCTACCTGCACTCTTGCAACAACGGGATTGAAGCGAGCCAGCAGAAAGGAGCATTTTCCAGGAAAGATGGAGATAGGGAAAGCATATGGAAGCGGCAGAGTGGAAGGCACTTCCAAGGCGAAAACAAAAGAGAGGAAAATGCTTAGTGCAAGGGGGCGTCACTAGAGAAGGGTGTGGGAGGGGGAAAGAAAGAGAAAGTGCAAAAGCGTGAATAGAAGTTCTGCCTAATGCAAGGAGTAATCTGAAAAGTTGGGGTATCGGTTGATTCAGTGTCGCAGGAGACTTTTCTGATGGAATGATCAGGGTGGGGCAGCAGAGCAGACGTCAACCGTCAAAAGGGCTTCAAATCCCACCAGGATATTCCCTGGTTAGCTGGAAGAGTGAGTATGATGATGCTTTCAAATCACTGGCGAGCTATTTGTACCTAATGTCTCCTACCTCAACAAACAAAGACTTCACTGGCCGTAATGTACATACTACCTTTCTTCTGATGGGACATGGGTCATTCAAAAAGCGACTTCAGGACTTTGGGCTTGTAAATGATGTCCATTGTAAATGTGCAGAACTGGAGGACAGGCACTACATAATGCAATCGTCTAATATCTACCTGGACCTACGTAATCAACTGTGACTGGATCTAAATTTAACCAAACTCAGTCCGGAAGGCAGTCTGTTAAAATGAAAAGAAGCATTTTAAAGTGGCAGACGAAAAAAAAACTGTATCACTTGTGAATTTTTCAAATAATAGGTTTGGCACTGCATTGTGGATTGCAGAAATGTTCGAAATGCATTTGTTCGATGGGATATATATCTCTGTGAATGAAATCCAATAAAAAAACTCCACCTTATATAGCTAATTGCCATAAATATCTTCCCAAAGGGTAAAATGCTTAATTAATGGAAATATGGGAAATCATTCAAATGGCAATCATGACAACCAAACACATTTTATTGCATTTACGTGTACAAACTGAAATGACAACTTTACGTAATACCATTATGTGCTATAAATCAGCAAATAAGTCCTCAATATTTTGTCTTTCCTCCTCGAGCTGCAATTACAGCCTTGCAACGATCTGGCATAGAGTTAATCAACTTATCCCCGTGGGCTCACATCTGGTGAGTATGGGCTTGGCACACCCAGGGTCCTGAGCTGGTTATCATCATTCTTCTCTTTCTTGGTGATTCTCTTCTAGTTCTCTCTCTCTCTCTCTCTCAGGGTAACTCGGGGAATTTTTTTTTTTTGGCTGGTGCAGCATAACCCTCAGGCTTCCTTGCACCATACAGCTAATAATAATAACTTCTGGATATACGATTGCCCAATTTCGTGGTACCACATCTTAACAATGCTCTCCTGCAGCTGAATCTTACTTGTTGGCTTCTTTTGAGCAATTTTAGACGACATTATGTACCAGCAATTTTCAATAGGGTTCAAATCTGCTCTCTTGCCGGGCCAGACCAATACTTTGATGCCACCATCTCTGAGGTATGACTGCAACTTAAGGGAGAAAAACGAGGGAAAATATTGGTGTAAGTATGTTTTAAGCCTTGTGAAACAAGAAGGCAAACTCATCATTAAATCTAAATAGCATAAAACTTACCAATTTTGCTGTTTGACTAGGTGCTGTCCTGTTGAAAAATACAGTTTTGGACGTCTGTGCAGTGATCCCTAATAACGGGTTTCAGGCACTCCACCAAAATAGCAGTAGAGTGTAGAGTGTGTTTAGTATCAAATGGAATCAGGGGTTTCCCCCATCTCCGTGTAGTATACATTGTGAGTGTGAAACAGAACACTGTCAGTGCCAGTGGTTTAAAGGTATATGGATTTTATAGATGTGCAGTGTCGTGTACCGTTGTTCCGCTGGTCATTTAGCCTCTGGGCCGCTAATGGGTCCCAGTTGCCCACACACCGTCTCATGGAGGCAGACCAGGTACAACAGTATTATAGTTATTTATTCTGGCAGGTACTGCCACCTAATTTCCTGAGATTTCAGTGAGTAGGACCTAAAAAAAAAAAAAAAAAAGAACCGCTATAGATAGCGGTAAGCCAAAAGGAGTACTGGTTATACGATTTCATGTTGTTCTTAAGTTTTTGAGTGTAAGGCTCAAGCAATTTAAAGATGATTCGGATGCTGGTTGTAAGTTAGAGAAGGGGGGGAGACTGAAGACTGGGGGGGAAGACAGAGATAAGGGGGTCCATAGAGAAGATTACCCCCAAAACAGTGCAGCAGGCCCATGCCCCACCAGAGGTAAAAGAGGGGCGGTGAGGGGGAGGAGACCAGGAGTAACCTGGTGGGTGGAGGCAAAGGACCACTCAAGGGAGCATGGCAAGGAAAGCTTAATGGCAGCAGCTGAGCTGTGCTGGGCGAGTGTAATGCCTGGGACGAAGGTCTAATCCTATCGTCTTTTTCAGATTCTCGCGAGTATGATATATATGTCAGTTCTTGTGGTCACACTTGGGACTGTAACATCATGTGTCCCATCCGATGTATACTGGTTACTACGAGTTCGGAGATTTCAGGTCTTGTCGTTAGGTGTGCGGTTATCACTGGACTTTGTCACTAGTAGAGATCTCTCCTGGGATTTTTTCCCGTGTGGTAAGTCAAAATTAGAGATGTACGTTTTGCTGCAGTCTGACTTGGGAGCGGTTTCAGGGCTCCTCTCCATTTAGTCACTGGGTCAGCAGAGCTTCATAATATCAAAGTTAGGGAAGAGTCTAAATCAGGAAGGTCCAATGTGTTAAGTCATTCATGGGACAGAGGTCCTGTCCGAATATTAATGGTAGTCGCGTTGACCGTGCTGCTTGAATTTGGGCAAGACAAGTTAGTCAGGTGTATGTTGTCGTTCCAGTGGTAGGGATCTTCTTCTTGTGAAGAGCTCCTGGCAGTATTGTGAGAAGGCCTTTTACTCTCTGTTGCTGTCCGAGAAGTAATGTTTCCTGGTGATTTCGATTGAAGTTAATTCTGGTAATCAGAATGCAGCGAGGTCCTCATACATTAGGTGCGCTAACTCTCCACCTCTCTGCAGTGGCAGAGGGGATCATCAATAATTCCAAGACGTGAGAGCTTGATTTTGATGGATTCGTGACCTGTTAGCATGAAAGTTGCGAGCCGGCTGGGGGAGAACCACGAAGGAGACTTGGGGTGTACATTGTTGATATGTGGAATAAATTTCCTAGTGATATCACCTTTAGTGAGGTTAGCCCATCTATCTTGCCAGGTCTGCTGTAAATGGAGGATAAAACGCTTCTTTTCAGCCTTCAAGTTGTTAATGGGATCAATGGTATGGTCCAAGAAGGTTCCCGATTTGCCTTTTGATAGTTGGTAGAGGAACCCGCGTCGTATCACCTCCAGGTCCAAAAGGAAGGTGTAGATTTCTGCATTCACCATTCCGTTAATAAAATTAATTCGCCCTACCCCTTTGCTATTATGCATCCCTAGACCATCTGACCGGTGGGGAACTTTACAGTCTGTGTTGTGCAGTTAGGATGGTATGCCTCCGATTTTCATCTTCTGACATATCGCTTCCCATCAGAGCCATGCAAGTCGAATTTCGATTCGTCAGAAAAGATGACGGTGTCCCATTGCGCTTTTGTCCATGAAAGCCGTCTTCGGATAGTTCGAGTACTTGTTTCAATACCAGAGGCTATCTCAAAGTTCAGTTTTAGATCAGGAGCACTAGCATGGCAATTACGAAGTCATTTCAAATATCGATCTTGGGAAGGCGTAATCGCTCTCTTACGGCCTGATCCAGGTCTTCTCTTCACATCACCGGTTTCACACTTTAATTTCAGCACCAGGGATACTGTTGACTAGTGGCAGCCTATTTTATCAGAGAGCACACGTAGAAAGCCCTTCCTGGGACAGAGCAACAGCTACACTTCTTTTTCTTGGTGTCAACTGAACATATGGAGCCATGCTTACTTCTCCGCAAAACAGGATACTAATGAGCGTGTATTTATAGAAACGGCTGATGCAATACCGTGCAATTACTGTCTGATGCAATAGAAGCCTTATCTGACGGAATACCTTTGCTTTTGAACAAATAAAATGATTGTAGTCGAACAATATCTTATACATTTCACTACAAATGTTACTTTTTTTTTAAGATGATGCAGTTTTTTTGTCCTCCACTGTAGCTTTTAGCAGGTATGTCTCTGCAGTCTTCAAGAGGTGCTGATATCATCTCTCTACATCTCATTCTACCAATGAGACATCCAGACGAAACGTTCCTGAAACCGCTGTGCCTCTCCTAGCATCTGCTCTTTCCTCATCGCCGTCCACAACCAGAACTGAATGAATACCGAACTGGAAATTCTCCTCTTTGTAAAGACGATACTGATCTGCAACACGTATATGACAAATCAACAAGAGTCAAAATTATCATATCTGCAGTTTATTCACCAATCCTGAATGCAGCTGAATTCTGAGTATAAGCCAACCATAATAAAACCGTTATTTGCAACGGAATTCTGTCTTCTCAGATGGGCCACATACAAAGATAAATTCCCACCTAAACCCAGGGGAACTGCCGTGGCTCATGATTTGTCCAATTAAAGACTTCATAAACTTATTCAGGCAAGCTAGCTTGCCTGAATAAGTTTTTGACACAGTCACAGTCAAATTTCTCACTGGCATTATTTCTGCACGTTCATTGTGGAATTTCTGCTGGAGGATCTTGCCTAACAATCTCAGTGTCGCCCTTAAGCTCTGTTCCTTTCATAACCTTCATCTTGTGATCGGTTTCCACCACACCAAATATTCCAAAGTATGCAAGCATGCGATGCTAACCTCATAAAATTTTCAGTGACTGAAGTTTTAACAGGTATACAGGAAGAATATTCTCTACCAACTTATCCTGACCCCCATTCTCTCATAACGTTGACTACCTTATTATTATTAGCAATATGGTCCAAGGAAGCCTGAGGGCTTATGCTGCATCAGCCACAAAAAAATTCCCTGAGTTACCCAGAGAGAGAGAGAGAGAGAGAGAGAGAGAGAGAGAGAGAGAGAGAGAGAGAGAGAAAAGTAGAATGGACTCACAAGAAAGAAAAGAATGATGATATCCAGCTCAGGACCTTGGGTGTGCCAAGCCCATACTCACCAGAAGTGAGCCCATTAGCGCCGTCTAAAAGCCACTATACTCCATCAGTGACAATAACTGTACTGAGCTGTACTGTATCATGGCAGCCAGTGCAATGTTGCCATTTTTGAATAAAGCCCCTCTGTACCGTTTTGTTTTGTTTTTTTTCTGTTGTTGTTTCCTTCATCATTTCTGTACCTCACGAGGTACCTTTGGTATGCTTTTCCCATATCCAGGCCACTCTTATGAGAAGCTATAGGTGAAAATGTGACTGGTTCTTAAATTTTGTACACCAGTATATCTATGAAGTTTACCTCTGCAGCTTGTATATACCGTAGTGCCTGGTTCAGAATGACCATTTAAAACTTTGTCTCAATTGATGTAACTGGAATCAGCATTAGTCACTTTTTTACGAGGTCCCCTTCCTTGCATTATTTAGTCATTATAAGATTAATACTTTAGCCGTTCGCTTATTACAATTTACTCATCATTAATACTATTTATTGCTTAATTATTATTTATTGTTTACGTATTTTCGCTTATTTACTTATTAATTATCCTATCAATAAATATCAGCTAATAACGTCCTTGTGGGTATCACAGTTGGTAGAATCGCCATCCTTCCCACACCGGTGGGAAAAAAACCTGAGTTCGAGTCTTGTCGATGGTGTGAGGAATTGTTATGAGCCTTTTTCACAACGTGGCTGAGTTGGTCGGTCTCAAGCGAGGGGGTATAGTTTTTCTCTCTCGGAAACTCGCGTTTTTCATTCAGCAAACAGGAAATCGACCACAGAACCCTCACAGTTTACAGACAGTATATACGGAACAATATGGCCTGAGTTGCTGATGCTTCTATAACCATATTACAACACCAACATCGGGTAATAATAAATATTGACAAATATATGCAAGAAACCTTTCTGTAAAATTCTTGGCTTTAAAGCCCTGTATGTGTTTAGTATATTAGTACACTCGTTTCCTCAATAGGTGGCGAGTTAGGTAACCATAGAAAAATTTATTTACTTTTCGCTTGTTACCTTTGTATTCGAATTTTGTTGTGGATCGTGTAATATCTGAAATTTCATTTTAATGCTTTAGTACGGAATTTTTACCTCACCAAATATTCTGGCGATCATTCCCAATACACCCTGCTGATGTTCACGTTTTGGATCTTTCAAACAACGCGGTATTTGAACTATTTAAAACCAAAGTTTTCATTGTACGGGGTCAGGATTTTCTGTTTAGTAAGTATTTGAATTAAATTATGTTATCAATTAATAACTTCTAATACAATTTGTTCACAAAAATAAATGTTAAAATAAAACAAGTTTTTAAATGTGTTTGCGTACTCATGAGTAGCTCGTAAGGTCAGCACGATTAAGGGAAGCAGGGCAGAAATGGAAAATTTAACGAAACGGTCGTCAGTATAAGTGCCGAAGGCTGTTAGAGGCATACTGTATATTAATTCTCAATGTATATGTTGAACTGGAATGCCATTCCAGCGTGCATTCCGAGGCTGAATGTAATCCCCGGAACTACGAAAAGTGTATTGTTTATTGCAGGGGTTTTCAATGCACCGGAACGCTATTCCGATTTGTCACACGCATCAGTGATGTCCCCATACTTTATTATTAAAATTGAGATTTATTCGCGAACGTTCTGATTCTAAACTTTTCCATTTTGGCCGCTGCTTAAAACCGTTCTGGAATATTTACTTGAGGAATAAACACAGTTACTATGACGAATCTTGGGAATCATAACGCGCTCTCTTCCCGGGAACAAGGAGTGTAAGCTCGAGCAGTACATTTAATATTAACGCTAGATGAGTAGATCCCAAACCCGGCTCCAAATGTCTTTAGTAATTTCAACACGAACAACATAACCGAATACTACATAACAATACATTAACAGTACTTCATTGATTGGCTTTTATATGTACGGTATCTTCACATAACTCAGCAGATTTGCTATAGTTTGATTGGGACCTTTAACACAATAAAATAAAATATCATTCTTGTGAACTACTTGCAATTGGGGAGAAAGTGCGTAGCGTCGGTGTGGACTAAAATTCTATCTGCTATGGTGAATGATATGACTCGATTAGCATTTTAGCATTAGCAAGGGCACATGACCTGCTCTGGCAGCCTGTTTGAATTGCTCAGAAAACTTTATATCTCACTGCACAATTACTTCCAGGTATTTTTCATTTTCTACAACCTCAAGTGTAGTACCACACGGGTGGTACGTTTCTCTGGGGTTACTTCTACCCATATGCAGTACTTTGCATTTGTCAAGGTTCAGTTGCCACTTCTTAGCCCATCTGCCCAAATTATCTAGATCCTGTTGCAGTAGCACACTGCCATTACTATCATTAACAACCCTGCCAACCTTTGCATCATCTGCAAACTTCGACACTAAGCCTGATATACCTTCATCAATATCATCAATAAATAAACAAAACAATAGTGGACCTAACACCGAACCCTGTGGGACTCCGCTAATAACATTAGTCCACGAAGAGCAGCACCCATTGATTACCACTCTGTCTTCTCCCACTCAACCAACCTTTTATCCATTGTAGCACAACTTACACTTAATACCATTCTGCTCCAATTTGTACAATAGTCTTCCATGCGCAACAGTGTCGAAAACCCATGCTGTGTCTGAATTATTGTTGCAGTCTTGTCTAGATGATCCTGCAATGCATCTTTAACCAGTAACTCCATTATTTTACCCGGAACAGAAGCTAAACTAACTGGTCTGTAATTACTCGTGTCAGCCATCGATCCCCTTTATGAATTTGCACATCTCCAGTCCGTGGGAATCTCCCCTGAGTCCAACGATGCTCTCATAATTATGGCTAAGGGTTTGCTTACTTCCTTTGCCGCCGCCTTTATAGATCCCATTCACCCCAGGTGCTTTTCTTATGTTTAACTTCAACAATTTCTCCTCCACTTTGCTCTCGGTTATTACAAAATCATTAAATATCCTGCTACAATTTAATAACCTTCTGCCATTTTCAAACTTAATAATTCCTCATGTGTGAATGTAGATTCAAAATACTCATTCAGTTTGTTAGCTACCTGAGCAGGATCATCAACAGTCGAACCATCGATGTCAAGTGGACCAATCAGATTCATCTCCTTCCTTTTACAGTTTATATAATTAAAGAAATCCTTGCTGTTTTTCTTTCTATCCTTTGCCAAAGATTTCTCGTAATCTGCCTTCGCCTGCCTAACCTCCTTTGTAACTTGGTTACAGATCAACTTGTATCTATCATAGGCTTCTGTGTCACATGTTAATTTATATGTATCCCATGCATTTTCTTCTCTGTCATATGTCTCATTAGTTCATGTGACATCCATTTAGGCCTAAACCTTGAACAATATTTCTTAGTTGGAACAAAAAAGCCTAGTAGCTTCCACGATTAATTCCTTGAATGCTTCCCACTTAGAACTTGCTGTTGGTAAGATCATCAGTTGGTCCCACTGTACCGAATTTAAAAACTTTCTGAGACCACTGTACTCACCTTTACGGAAGCAAAAAAAAACAAAAACCCTTTCCTTTACCCCTGAGTCCGAAGAAGCTCTCATAATTATGGCTAAGGGTTTGCTTACTTCCTTTGCTGCCTCCTTTAATATAGCTGGATAGATTCCATCTACCCACCCCAGGTACCTTTCTTATGTTTATCTTCAACAATTTCTCCTCCACTTAATTCCCATTGAGTTACTCCATGTATAAAAAAAAATCAATTATTATTTTAGGGTTACCCGTAATTAAATACATTAACCCGTATTTGTGTATGTTCTATGGTTGATTTGCCTGTTTTGCTGGACGAAAAAACCCCAGTTACTGGGGAGAAAACCTTGCTATCTACGCCTGAGACCAACTAACTCAGCCACTGAGTGAAAAAAGCCCATTAACGTTCCTCGCGTCATCGACGGGATTCGAACCCAGGCCTTTTCCACCCGGTGTGGGGAGGACGGTGACGATACCACTGTGCTACCCGCGCAGACGTTACTCCATGTATAGTTTCTGCATGATCCTTAAGGGTTCCAGGTGCACAGAGATACTCTTTGAACATCCACAGAGTGAAAAATCCCACTAACGTTCCTCGCGTCTTTGACGGGATTCGAACCCGTCCCTTCTCCACCCGGTGTGGGATGGACGGTGACGATACCACTGTGCTACCGCGCAGACAAGAACTGGAGCACAGAACGAGGAAATTAGAAAGGAAATGAGCTTGTTGAAAAACCAGACGATAGACCTGAAGAGCAATATTAGGTTTTGCAAATGGTCGTCATTCAGTGTAGCCACGTGTTCTGGAGCTCCTGAATGTTGAGTTATTTTAATGTGTTTAAAGTGTTTTCTTCCACTGGAAAAATGTACCAGCTAAAAGAACTTCGCAATTGGATTAAGTGAGTGAAAAATTTTTGTTATTACGAGGGTTATCTGGACTGTACTCTCTCGTCATAGACCTAATCCCTTTAGGCTTAGCATTCTGCTAACGCTTTGCTGTAGTCAAACACGTATTGTTCACAGTTAGGCCTAGTGGATATTGCTGAGAATACGATATGTACATAGTTTTGATTTGGAGCAAATTCGTGCGCGTATAGTGTGTGGCAGCCTACGAATGAGCTCCGATTAAAATTAATAATTTGTGCGGTTATACTGTTTTGATTTTCGAGAAAGATGTTCTAAAGATGATCTGTCCGGTAATAATGCCAAATCGCCTGCATCTTCCTCAGGTAATGTTTTATTTATTTCTTGGCTGATTTTATCAATACAGTACTTCCAATTCCCGACTATAGAACAAAAGCAGTTGGCTACGCCGTCGGTTCCTCTCTCTAGGGCCACGCTCACCGCTGGCTACTTCTTCCCCCCACTTGTGTTCTGGGGATAACTCGGGGATTTTCGAGGCGTTGATGTGCGGCTTCAGATCATCACACGGGCCTGACGCTTTCGTTCGGCGGCTTTTTCAGTCCTCTTGAGGCGTAAAAAATTTCAACCCCGTTAAACCTCCGGTAGACCTTTCAGAAGAAATCAAATTACTCAGGAGCAACCCCTTACAATTGCTTTATTATAGCTTTATTGGTCTTTGACCCAAACCATACAACCCTTAGACATGAGCTCAAGAGAAACATCCTCATCGTCGGCTGACGAGAATGCTGTAGCAGACGATTCAGACCAAGTTGGCCTCCAGCCTCCCAAAGTGAACAAGTCCAAGAAAAAGAAACAGAAAAGTAAGAGGAGAGCAAAAACCAGAACACCCCGGTCTCCTCAAACCATACTAGAATTTCTCAACAAAGTGCCTCTTGATGAATCTGACCCTGTGATCTCATCTAAGTTTCAATTTAACACTTCAACGCCAGTAGTAGTTCGCCTAGCCCCTGTCCCTCCTACTCTGCAACCTTCACAGGCAAGCTCTCCCTACACTGGGAAATTACAGACCACTCTCTCTCCAACAGCTATAAGTGCTCCTGCCTCCCAGGCAGCTCTAGGGCCCTCCCCTAATCTAGCAGAGAGTCCTGGAACATTATCTGCAGCCAAACTATCAACCAATATTCCTACCCCATCAGGGACTCCTAAGACCTCCTCTGCCAAACAACCAGAGAGACCACGCAGAGCATTGGATCAGACTGAGGCAGAAGGCCTCCCCCAATCTAGAAAACTAACCGTCACAGTAACTACACCTTCTGCATACCCTACAACTCACAAACCTATAGATGAAGACTCTCCAACCCATCAAATAATATCTGCTTTACATAGGAATCTTGTGACCTTTCTTAATCAAGATAATAGTCGATTCAACAGACAAGCGGCAAGTTATGTTCAAGAACTCTGGGCCACCCTTGAATCTATTACCACTGCCCTCCTTATCGACAGCGAGAAACTAAAAACCACTAACGAGGAACTTAAGACAAGAACCTCCATCCTTGAGAAGGTGCTGGACACTCTACCGAATCTTCCTACACCACGGCTACAAGCATATAAAGAATGCGGGGCAAAACAAACGCCACAGCGCGTCCCGACATACTCGGAAGCGCTGAGGATCCCAATAGCAACGGAAACCCAACCAACCGCAGAGACGCACCAGAAGAGGAAAACACTGTTGCCAACACCAAACCTGGTGATACTCCGACCAAAGGAGACTGGCAAGATCCCCTCTAGTGAGGAATTAAAAACAAAAGTAATTAGTAATATGAGGGAGGACCTTAAAAATACAAGAATAAAAGGAATACGGAAAATGAGAGACGTAGGACTAGTAATTGAAACCGAAACTAGACAAGAAATACAAAGTATCATAGAAAACCCCAAAATAGACGCTCTCGGATTAACGGCCCAGCCGCCCAAAAGGAAGGGACCGTCAATAATAATCTATGACGTCAATCCAGAAGTCACAGCAGCCCAGCTGGCCGAAGAGCTCTACCTCAGGAATCTGCAAAAGGAAATACCAGACAAAGAAACACACGAAGTAATAACCACAAAGTTTCATATAAAGGCGAGAGGAGGAATAAACAACAACTGGAGTGTGGAGCTTATACCGGAAGCATGGCAAGTCTTAAAGGACAGAACAAGGGTATATATTGAGTGGGGCAGCTACCGATTCCGGGAGCGAGTGGTGGTTCCGAAATGCTTTAGATGCTGCAAGTTCGGACACACTACGCATGTCTGCACCCAGACAGTTCCAACTTGTGGACACTGCACAGAGAAGGGACACGCCTTTAAAGACTGTCCACACAAAGACAAGGAAGCCACCTGCGCAAACTGTAAGGCAATGAAAATAGAACACGCGCATTCAATCAAGGACCCGAAGTGCCCAGTCTACCTTAAAGCCAAAAGCATATACCAAAATAGAATCGATTATGGGGACAAGAAATAAAAAGTATAATATAGCAATGATTAAGATAATCCAGACTAACGCGCAACGAGCCAAAACAGTGGCAGACCAAATCCGGGTCAGGGCCGATGAGGAAGACACCGACATAATCATATTGCAGGAGCCATACGTTCACGCAAAGCGGGTGGTGGGGTATCCACTGCAATATAAGGCCGTCCACACGGAGGAGGACACCCCATGGGCAGCGGTCCTAGTCAGGAACACCAAAATCACTGCAACAAAAGTAACTCAACTGTGCACGACCTGGGCTGCCTGTGCCCAGCTCATTACAGCACTAGGCTCCCTATATGTAGTGGCCCTTTACAGCAGGCCAGGACAGGAAATTGAGACCACAATCAACTACCTGCGCCGTCTCCAAAACACTCTGCCGAATGAAAAAATAATTATAGGAGCGGATGTAAACTGTCGCTCTCCACTATGGCACAGCGTTACTGCCGACAGAAGAGGAACAACAAATGGGCAGCAACTCGAAAACTATCTGATAGGATCACAATTTGTTGTACTGAACCAACCGCACCATCTGCCAACATTCTGCAACACCCTCTGGGAGGCCACCATCGATATCACTCTAGCAACTAGGAACCTGGCGAACCACGTGACCGACTGGAGGGTGGAAGACGCTTGGACCACCTCGGACCATCGAGTCATCACCTGCAAAGTAACAAGAACGCTGCCAAGAACAACAACAAATATACAAACACCCCACAGATACGCAGTTGCCAAGGCAGATTGGCCCCAATACAAAGAGCTACTAACTACAGCGGTTAACAACAAACCTCCGTCCCTAGATCCACAGAATAATCCGAACGAACTGCAGAAGGCAATTACTAAATTGATGATAGATATCAGCAACCAAACTATCAGGAAGAAACAACCCCGACTGGGCGCAGTCCCCTGGTGGACCCGGGACATTGCCATGCTCCGGCGACAAATGAACAAGAGTAGGAAGGACTTCCAGAGGGCCCGAAGAACATGGCCAGCAAATGAGGTTGAAGCCCTGAGGCAAATATATAGACAAATAAGAAACCGGTACTCTGACGCCATAAAGACAAGTAAAAGACGCTCTTGGGAGTCCTTGGTCTCCACAGCAGGGAACAATGACCCCTGGGGCATTGTCTACAAAGTAACAACCAATAGACTGCCTAGGGGGGTGGTGATTTCTACCACTAGGACTCGGCAGGGAGATCTCACCACAACCTGGGAGCAGTCGATGAATAACATACTCGACAGAATATATCAAAAACCAAATATGTTAACTATGCCAGGTCAGAAACAGACATGCTACAGAAACGATAACTACAGAAACCAGGCGATTGAGCCTCCCTTCACCCTGGATGAACTCAGCGTGGCCGCTAGTAGGGTCAGAAATAGAAAATGCCCGGGCCTCGATCTTATTGAGCCTGAAATACTGAAGAAAACCGTGGAATACAATCCGCACCTACTCCTAACACTATACAATAGATGCTTGGAAACAGGACATTTCCCAACTGCATGGAAAACAGCAAATTTAAAACTAATACTGAAAAATCCTACCAAAAATCCAGAATTTCCGGATTCATATCGACCCATCGCACTGCTCCCAGTGGCAAGCAAATTGTTTGAAAGATTACTCCATGTGAGAGTTATAAAACACTATGAAGCGGCAGGCCTACATGCCAGAAATCAGTATGGCTTCAGACCAGGATCCTCAACCGTGGACGCACTGGGAAACTTGCTAAGTATTTTCCAGGATTGTAGACGAAAGTATCTGCTGCTCATCTCTGTTGACTTTGCTGGGGCGTTTGATTCACTTTGGTGGCCAAGCGTCCTGGCAAGGTTGAGGGAGGCTGAGGTGCCTCTTAACCTCTACAAAGTAATCGAAAGCTATTTAACACAAAGAAGAGTGGAAATCAATGTACACTATCAAAAAATAACAAGAGAGGTGCACAGAGGATGTCCGCAGGGATCGGTGCTTGGGCCGCTTCTGTGGACAATGGTCCTCGATGAATTCCTGACTACGGACCTGGGTTCTGTGGCAGTACACGCCTTCGCGGACGACTTGACATTGACGGTAGAGGCGGACTCCAGGGCCCAATTGGAGACGCTGGCAAATCAGGCACTGCAGCGGCTGCAGCAATGGGCATCAAAGAACCAGCTGAAAATATCGTCAGACAAGACCTCATCGATCCTGCTAAAGGGGACTCTGCAACTACGACGACCCCCGCAAATTAAAATCAACAATGTAACAATCAAATTTGTGAGCCAACTGAAGTATCTGGGCGTTATCCTAGATAAAAACATGACGTTCCAGCCGCATCTGAAATACATCAGAAGAAAAATCAGAGGATACTCTGGACTGGTAACCAGAATCACAAGGAAAGATTGGGGACTCAAGAAAAAAGCACTGATGCTTTACTATAAAACAACCTTCCTGCCTGCAATCACCTATGCAGCAGCGGTTTGGTATCCAAAAACGACACTGGTAGTCAACAAAAGAACACTAGAAATGACCCAAAGGACCATACTGCTATCAACAACGCGCGCCTGCAGCACGGTAAGTACCCCAGCATTGCAGGTACTTGCTGGAGCGCTCCCTCTGGACCTGGAGGCAGTTCAGGCCGGGCTACTGTTTTTGCTGGCCAGGGGAGTGGCCGCTACCCACCAAGGATACACGACTGACCCGGCGGGCAACCTAAAACACGAAAAAAATAGGCTACAGACCCACCTCCTAGATCTTTGGCAGAGAAGATGGACAGAGACTACAAAAGGCGAAGTAACAAAAAGATTTCTACCAGACCTCCAGAAAATATACCCAAAGCAGCCACCGTGGTACTTCCCAGGGTACCATATGACAACACTATTAACCGGACACGGACCCTACAAGGAGAAGCTGTTTGGCTTCCGACTCGTTGAGGACCCCAACTGCATATGTGGAGAAAGTGAAAGCTGGAGCCACATAGTCTATGATTGTCAACACTATGAAGACCTCAGAGGGCTACTAATAACAAGGTTAAGATACTTCCCAAAAGGACTGGAGCACCACTTCCTGGACACTGAGGATGAATATAGGGCACTCTCCCAGTATGCGCAAGACTTATTCACCAGGAGAAAAACACTAATAGCTATCTACAGCAACGTACACAGAGATTGACAAAAATCGGCGCCAAATGTGACAAAAAAACTGAAACCTTGCAGAGGACCAGTACTTGGAAAAGAAGAGTGCTGATCACATGGAAGAGAAAAGCAAGGACGGGGGAATGCAGCACAGACAGTAGAGAACAGACTAAACGCAGCACAGTTGCAAACAGCTTGATGGCGATCTGAAGAGGACACCCTCGCCCTCTTCACCTATTATTCCCACTTCCTTGGGGGGAGGGGACATTTTTTGTTCCTTCTCCTCCACCCCCAAACTTCTACTCTGGTGGGGCATGGGCATGCCCCACTGAAAACTGGGGCTATCTACTCTATTGGCCCCATATTTCTGTCTTTCCCCCCCAATCTTCGGTCTCCCTCCCCTCTCTACCTTCATCATAGCGAAAGCCCCACACGTCAAAAACTAAATATGATAAAATTACCTACGCCCAAAACTCGGCCTAGCAAACCAAAGCGACATTACCCCAGCGCAGATTTTTTATTTACTTATATATTTATTTTTATTATTTTTTTTTTTTTTTTTTATTTATTTTTATTTTATTTTTTTATTTTATTTATTTTTTTTTTTTAAGGTCCTAGCCGCCGAAATCCCAGGAAATTAAGCGGCAGGACCTGCCAGAGTGAATCTACAGCTACTGGGTTCCTGGTCTGCCTCCACGGGGCGTAAGTGGGACAACGTTGGGCCTCAATAGGGGTCCAACGGCTAAATGACCAGATGA
The DNA here is from genome assembly GCF_048544385.1 of Mastigoproctus giganteus. Classification (NCBI taxonomy): domain Eukaryota; kingdom Metazoa; phylum Arthropoda; class Arachnida; order Uropygi; family Thelyphonidae; genus Mastigoproctus; species Mastigoproctus giganteus. The sequence goes on along the minus strand of NC_143576.1, from coordinate 211,142,166 downwards.
ACAACGGCACAGAACACAACACATGAACAATTCCCACACACTTTTAAATCTCTGGCATTTCCCAGTGAACTGGTTCACCACAATGAAAGCAACGCGGAGATGGGGGAAACCCCTGGTGCCGTAAGACAACAACACACACTTACACTTACACTTACACTTAATTATGTTGTCAGACAGACTTGCTTACCGATCACTACTGCAGGTTCTCAGACTTCAAAACCAGCTAACAAAGATGTTGACACTGTGCCTCAATATGAAAAGGATTGGTTCGTGTATCTCGATGACTAGCTCTGGTGTCGAAGCGGATAACCGACCAAAAGATGCAATCGTGAACACGCCGCCCGTTAATGTTTTTTAACCTAACAGAGAAATAGGAGACGTATTGAACCCCCCCGCCCCGCTGAGGGATTTAAATTACATCTAAATGTGCTTAAGCTAAAACTGCCTATATAAACAATTAGTGTTGATGTGCTATTCGACAAAGTCGAATTGTGTTGATGTGCTATTCGACAAAGTCGAATTGCACATCAACACAAATTGATTGAGTGATTGAGTTCATAAAATTCCAGGTCAAACGCCCTTGAACCCTACCAAGTAAGTCACTCGTCAGTTAGCCCTAAACAAGACCAGACCACTACCAGGCCTGCCACTAACTTGGTGTTGGGTGCTAAACCGGGAAATATCCAGACTACCAAGTGCAAGACGGACATTCGAAACAGTTTGAATAGGAAGAGAAACACCTGGACAGCACTGCACTGGTCTCAAAGCTTCGGCCTTTAAAACTGGTTGGTTCAACACCCAGATTCCTCTCCTAACAGTTCCTTTATCTGACGTTTGGCTCTAAACACGTCAATGTAGCTTCGTCACTGAGGTACTATATGAGGAACTTCTTTGGAATTAAATATTCAGAGATTGAAGACTCGAAACACATCATATGCTGATTTTCGCAACTATTGAGACGGAAGTTTTTTTTATATTATTATATTAGGATCATCCGTAATTGATTACATATGTGTATTTTGTCTGTAAATTGTATATGTTCTCTGGTAGATTTGCCTGATTTGCTGGACGAAAAAAAACCCCAGTTTCTGGGAGGAAACCTTGCTAACTATGCCTGAAACTGACCTTAGAAGCCACTGAGATGTGTCTACAATATTCCGAGTGATTAGACAGTGTATCTCTGTTTCCACTAACAACTCAACTGCTCTATATGGGTCCTTGTGGGTAGAATCGAGGTCCTCTCCACATCGGATGGAAAAGACCTGAGTTCGAGTCCCGTCGATGACGTGAGGAACTTTAATGGACCTTTTTCTCAACGTGGCTGACTTAGTCGACCTCAGGTGGGGGTAGCATAGTTTTTCTCCTGAAAACTCGGGTTATCCGCCCAGTAAACAGAAAATCGACCCCAGAACACCCGCAATTTACAGCCAATATACCGGGAGCAATATAGCCTTAGTTGCTGATGCTCCTAAAATCTTACAACAACATCTCTACATAGGAATGGCCGTAGCGAAAACAGGGTAGTTCCATATTTTGCACTTAACACACCCATGGCAAGTAGACTTCCAACGGTGATTGAAAATTAATCAAAATCTCCGTCATCTCTACCCCCAAATTTTACGGTCCCTGTCATGGTTTCAACAGAACAAAGACCAGCCAGGCATCACAAACGAATTGGACTGTGTGCAACCCTCATAACAGTAAAGAGAACAGCTTCATTCCAACTCCTATTTCAAAATGTCCGATCCGTGAGAAATAAACTTAATGAAGTTGAGGAGTTCTTGCTGTCCAGTTCAATGGACGTGATTTGCTTTGCAGAAACCTGGCTTCACCCCAACAAGGAAACAATTTCCTCCACTTGGCCTGTAGGGTATTGGAAGGTGTGCATGTCTAGAGGAGGTGCTGCAATTTTTTCAATCATCAGGTATTTTCTCTCCTCCATTCAGTATTCCAACCGTCTGACTCTTTTCAGGCAGTTCTAATTACATTAAAAACTGAACTCAATCGGTTGCTTAACCATCTCCGTTCAACACTGGAACACCCTGTGTGGGGATTTCACTCTCCCAAATACTCTGGGGAACGGCAAGAGAAGACTGAGTCAAGCTCTAGATATATTAGGGCTTAAACTGGTTAGCCCACCACCCACGATGGGCCAAAGCATATTGCACCTTGTTCGCGTCAACAAATTGTGTGGCTAATCAAAACCCCATAAGCAACATACAGTCTGATCATAACCGCATCATTCTCTCTGCGCAAACAGAAACTTCACTTCTGGCAAAAGGAAAGTCACAACTAAGACAATTGCAACGCCCAAGTACCTCAACCTAGTTTTCTGAGTTGAGGCACTTGGGCGTTGCAATTGTCTTAGTTGGAGTGTGTTTATGCCGCTCATAAAAGCCAATGGAGTGTGTTAGTTTTCTGACGGCAGCAGAGGTTTCTCCCATCTCCCCCAGCGGAGATGGGGGAAACCTCTGCTTCAAATTGAGGAAAGACAGATGTAGGATAGACGTGCGAAAATTTGCCTTTAGCCAGCGGGTGGTTGGTTGGTGGAACAGACTTCCATCCCTTGTCGTGGAAGTTGATAGCCTAAATAAGTTTAAGGCTCAGCTGGACAGGTATTTTGAACGAACAGAGGGGTGAAGTGGAAGTGGTTTTTTTTTTTTTTTTTTTTTTTTCTTGGTTGATGCTGCATAAGCTTGCTTTCTTGCATCAAATGCCTCTACTAATGCTAACACAAGAAAGGCCCCTGGGGTGGATGGGATCTATCCAGTTATATTAAAGGAGGCAGCAAAGAAAGTAAGCAAACCCTTAGCCATAAATATGAGAGATTCCTTGGACTCAGGGGAGGTACCCATAGACTGGAAATGTGAACCCAATTCACAAAGGAGAATCAAAGGCTGACACAAGTAATTATACAGGGTGTTTCAGTTAAACGTTTCAGAACTTCTAGGAGGGGTAGGGTACATCCTGACAACTCGAAATCATATAGCAATGTGGGGTCGGAAATGCTTTCCTGAAGCGGTGTTGTACACAGAAGCACCATAAAAAGAAAAGAGACCGTAAGTGAGAAATCGTTTTAATAATACATGAAAAGAAGCAAAAGGTACATGGATTAAAGTAAGTGTTCGAAGTTTCTTCAACCTCGTATTGCTTTCGCACAGTGGTACCTTGGAAAATGTGCTACAAATCCCCTTTTTCCTGCTGAAGTGTTGTTTTCCGATGAGGCATCCTTCACAAGGGAAGGAATTTTCAACACGCATAACGACCATATCTGGGCGGTCGAGAACCCGCATGCAGTACGACGTCGTGCAGCACAGATTCGATTTTCGGTCAATGTATGGGCCGGTATTATGGGAGATCACCTCATCCGACCTTACCTGTTACCGTGTCGTCTAACCGGACCTATCTACTTGATCTTTCTGCAGCAAGTATTGCCACAACTTTTGAGAGATGATCAGACCTATCTACTTGATCTTTCTGCAGCAAGTATTGCCACAACTTTTGAGAGATGATCAGATTTCTTTATCGACGCAACAGACAATGTGGTTCCAACACGATGGAGCCCCTGCCCATTATAGCGGAGATGTTCGTAACTACCTGGATGTCACATTTGGTCAACAGTGGATCGGACGTGGTGGTCCCGTGCGTTGGCCTGCTCGGTCATCCGACCTATCATGTCTTGATTTTTATTTCTGGGGTCATATGAAATCGCTAGTTTATGACACCCCTGTTGACAATGCTGAGGAGCTGGTTGCAAGAATCGCAGTAGCTGCCGAAGAAATTCGAAATTCGCCTGGAGTATTCCAGAATGTTCGGATGTCCATGCGTCGGAGATGTGAGGCGTGCATTGTAGCCCGTGGAAGAAACTTCGAACACTTACTTTAATCCATGTACCTTTTGCTTCTTTTCATGTATGATTAAAACGATTTCTCACTTACGGTCTCTTTTCTTTATGGTGCTTCTGTGTGCAACACCGCTTCAGGAAAGCATTTCCGACCCCACATTGCTATATGATTTCGAGTTGTCAGGATGTACCCTACCCCTCTTAGACGTTCTGAAACGTTTAACTGAAACACCCTGTAGACCTGTGAGTTTAATTTCTGTTCCAGGAAAATTAATGGAGGCACTGTTTAAAGAAGCACTGCAGGATCATCTAGACAAGACTTCAGTTATAACTCTGACACAGCATGGTTTTGTTAAGCGAAAGTCTTGCCTGACCAATTTGATTGGATACTATGATGCAGTCACAAAAGAACTGGATGCAGGGAATAACTTTGATATTATGTACTTGGATCTTAGAAAGGCTTTCGATACTGTTGCACATGGAAGACTGCTGCACAAATTGGAGCAGTGTGGCATTGGAGGCAAATTGCTGCTATGGATAAAGGGGTGGTTGAGGGGGAGAAGACAGAGAGTGGTAATCAATGGACACTGCTCATCGTGGACTAATGTTATTAGTGGAGTCCCTCAGGGCTCAGTGTTGGATCCATTATTGTTTTCTGTATTTATAAATAATATTGATGATGGTATATCAAGCTTAATGTCCAAGTTTGCAGACGATACAAAGGTTGGCAGGTTGTTAAGGATACTACTGACGCTATGCTGCTGCAACAGGATCTGGAAAGGTTGAGCAGATGGGCTGAGAGGTAGCAAATGAAGTTTAACATTGACAAATTTAAAGTACTACATATGGGAAACAGCAACCACAGAGCAACGTATCAACTCTGTAGTACTACATTGACAGTGGTAGAGAATGAAAGGGACCTGGGGGTGGTTGTGCAGGCAGATTTGAAGTTCTCTGAGCAGTGCAGACGGATTGCAAGAGTAGCTCATGGTGTTTTGTCCATGATATACAGGAATCTAGCAGGGATAAGGAGGTGATTATTCCCTTATATAAGGCATGGTCATGCCACACCTTGAGTACACATCCTCATTTCAAGAAGGATGTAGAGCTGCTGGAATGAGTACAGAGAGGGGCAACAAGATAAGTGACTGGAACAAAGGGTTGCTCTTACGAAGAAATGCTAAAGTTTTGCAAATTACAGTGTCTGGAGACTAGGCACCGGCGAGGCGATCTGATAGAGTGTATAAAGCCTTGAATGGTTTGAGCATGCTCAATGCTGATGGGATTTTTCCTCTTGCTCAGAATAATCACTTGAGAGGGCATAAATTCAAATTGAGGAAAGACAGATGTAGGACAGATATGCGGAAATTTGCCGTTAGTCAGCGGGTAGTTGGTTGGTGGAAAAGACTTCCATTCCTTGTTATAGAAGTTGATAGCATAAATAAATTTTAAGGCTTTTCTGGGCAGGTATTTTGAACGAAAGGAGGGGTGAAGTGGGAATGTTTTTTTTTTTTTTTTTTATTTGGCTGATGCAGCCTAAGCTTGCTTTCTTGCATTATATGCCTCTACTAATGCTAATGCTAATCAAAAACAGTTGGTGCTAGGAATTAGAGGTGTTGATGTCTGCAGTATTTGAATGTGCCCCTAGGTGGCACGCGACGTAGTTCCCATACCATGTGTGGCACGCTGTAGGAAATGGGTAGTAATTGCTTCTTTAGTGTCGAGAAATCAGAAAATCTTAACGTTCCTATCGTGCTAGGAATTAGAGGTGTTGATGTCGGCAGTATTTGAATGTGCCCCGCGACGTATTTCCCATACCATGTGTGGCACGCTGCAGGAAATGGGTCGTAATTGTTTCTTTAGTGTCGAGAAATCAGAAAATCTTAACGTTCCTATCGTGCTAGGAATTAGAGGTGTTGATGTCTGCAGTATTTGAATGTGCCCCTAGGTGGCATGCGACGTATTTCCCATACCATGTGTGGCACGCTGCAGGAAATGGGTTGTAATTGCTTCTTTAGTGTCGAGAAATCAGAAAATCTTAACGTTCCTATCGTGTCAGCTCCGGCGGCACGCTGTTTTGATACTTGCTATTTGGAGCTTGCGTGCCGCTTACTGCCCATAATTACTTCTATGTGATTTACTCATTTTGCCTGCCTGTATGGCGACCGCCTAGCACGTATTACTGTATATATTTTTCGGTCGTGTGATAAAATGATATTTACACGCTTTGCGGAAATTTCGTGTGGGAAGTAACAAGAGTGCTAACTTAAAAAAAAAAAAAAAAAAAGAATAATAAAAATAAATAATTGCGGATTTACAAAAAAAGAAAAATGAAATACAAAATTACATTTTTAATTAGAAACAAAGCAAGTATAAATCTAAAAACTAAAACGAGAAGTTAATTTTATATATTCGAGTTGTTCATAATGGTAGAGTTGTAAAATTAACTTTTCCTTACCCAAATAATACTGTTAATTTTAGTGATTGAACTATAGGATTACCAAAATAACAGTGTTAAAATATATAAAATCAACTTGTCTCTTGTTTTCAGATTCATATTTGGCTTTGTCAGTTTGTATCTGATTATTATTTTATTATTATTATTTTTTTTTTTGTATACATGAAAACCTTGATTTTTTCTTTTTTAAAAAGTCTGATTCTTGCTTTGTACACCCAGCTTGACACTTTAATGTGTGTCAGTTTCCCCAGAGTCTCACATCTGGTGAGTATGGGCTTGGCACACCCAGGGTCCTGAGCTAGATATCATAATTCTCTTTCTTGGTGATTCCCTACTACTTATGACCCTCTTAGAATGTTTTTTTTTTTTTTGGTTGGTGAAGCAAAGGCCTCAGCCTTCCTTGCACCATATGGCTAATAATAATAATAACTAGGGGGCTGCTTGCTTTGCTTGCCCACCCCACGCACACTTTTCTATGTAAAATGTAGAGCTATATGGAGTAAGTCAAATATTTTCTATATAAAGGGCACACCAGTCAAAACGCACTGATTGATATTTGTTCAGGAAATGACCTATGTAATTATTTACTTGTGCATTTGTAGCACGTAGCATTCTCAAGATCGAATAAATATCACGGTAAAATCCAGAACGGTGTACACCCTCCAACATGGCAGCAAGCAATTTTTTTTTTTTTTTTTTGGTAGTTATTGGCGCATCGGCTTCTGTGGCCATAATGCACCTCCCAAGGTTCTTGTAGTACTTTGATCCAAGCCCGAGGTGGGATTTGAACCCGCGACCTTTTGGGTTGCTAGGTAGGCACTTTGCCTACCCGGCTAGCCCGGTTGGCGCAGCAAGCAAACCAGTGGGAAAGCAGTGATTGACAAGTTGATTCCGGTATTTCAACAAATGGACAGGAACAAAGTAATTATTGGCAGATGCCACTGCTTCCCTGCCTGCTGTCCTCCTAGGTTGATATGCCAAGGATTTTTTCCCCACTGTTTTTAAATCAGGAACTCTTTTTCCCATTTTAAAACAGTGGGATGGAGGGATAAACATCCTACCTAAGCTAATTCTCCCCTCCTTGATGACACAAAACAATCAGAAAAGGGAGTTGCCTTCACCTGTCAATTATCGCCATCTTCCTTGTTTTCATTGAAGTATCTGCCAGTGTATACTATACTAGACTTCGCCAATATCACTATGTAATTATTTACCTGCATTTACATTGGTCACTTAGGAAAAGGCATTTTGCTTTGGGTTCCATAATACATGAGGAATATTGTTGCATCCAAAATATTTGCAAACTATGCAAATATTTAAAATATTTACAAAATACTAAACTACAATATTTACAAATTACAATATTCATTAATATACAAAAAATGTTACAATAGAACATCAAATGTTAGACTGTGAATCACATGCATGAGGTTGGTGAATATTATGGAGGCAGTTGTCAATAATTAATTACATTTTTAGTGGTGTAATTGCCTCGTCCTCTTCTCCCATTGGATTGAATAAATATCACTAGGAGGAAAACTTTTTTAATGTATAGATAGATATGCATTGTATTTTATGACATGACTGAAAAAAATAATTGTTAGCCAACTATGAATTCTGGCACCCATGTGAACTTTAACGACCATACCAAAGCAGCCATTGGGGACCTTCCCCATGATGGCAGACTCAGTGGTATGGCTATTTTGCTACTGCATCATTCATCTTTCTCATTTATTTACCCGGCGCATTATAGCCTTAGTAGCTAATGCGCCAATAAAACCCAAACCCAAACCCAATCATTTATTTACACCATACCCTATCTTCAGTTGCTGCCATACAGAAGGGCAAACAGAGTAAGGTTTGAATAGCAGGTTTCTCTAACAGTAAGTTGGAAAGGGGACTCACACGTTCAGTCACAGATCAAAGTTGATGCACTAGGAATGCTGGGATTATGTGATGCAGGGTAGAAGATTAGCATTAGTAGAGGCATATGATGCAAGAGGGCGCCTCCGTAGCCAGGTGGGAAGGAGCAGCAGTGCATAGCACACGCTTCTTGATTAGATCAGGGTTCGAGCACGTCACCACCAAACACAGAGGATGCGGAAAGGTCAGGGAATCCCTGCCGCATATCCCGGAGCAATGTGGCCCTAGTTGCTAATGCTCCTAAAAAAAAAAAAAAAAAAAAAAAAATGATGCAAGAAAGCAAACTTATACAGCCTCAGCCAAAAAAAAAAGCTGCCATTTCACCCCTTCATTTGTTCCAGATACCTGTCCAGCTCAGCCTTAAATTTATATAGGCTATCAACTGCCACAACAAAAGATGGAAGTCTGTTCCATTAATCAACTGCCCACTGGCTAAAGGCAAACTTCCTCACATCTGCCCAATAACTGTCATTCCTCAATTTGAACCTATGCCTTCTCAGGTGATTATTCCAAGCAAGAGGAAGAATCCCATCAGCATTCAGCATGCTCAAACCATTCAAAGCCTTATACACCTCAATCAGATCACCTTGCAGGTGCCTAGTCTCCAGACACTGTAATCTACAAAACTTAAGCCTTTCTTTGTAAGAGCAACCGTTCATTCCATTCCCTAATCTTGTTGCCCATTTCTGTACTTGTTCCAACAGCTCTATTTCCTTCTTAAAATGAGGCCTCCAGACCTGTATACAGTACTCAAGGTGTGGCTTAACCATTGCTTTATACAAGGGGATAACACCTCCTTATCCGTGCTAGAAATATTCTTGTATATCATTGACAAGACACCATGAGCTACTCTTCCAGACGTCTGCACTACTCAGAAAACTTCATATCTGCCTACACAATTACCCCCAAATCCTTTTCACTCTCTGCCACTGTCAGTGTAGTGCCACACAGTTGACATTACTTTGGAGTTACTGCTTCTCAATGTAGTACTTTACATTTGTCAAGGTTAAACTTCTTTTGCCACCTCTCAGCTCAGCTGCTCAACTTTTCTAGATCCTGTTACAGCAGCGTACTGTCATTAACAACACTGCCAACATTGGAATCGTCTGCAAACTTGGATATTAAGCCTGATATACCATCATAAATATCATTCAGGAATACAGAAAACAACAATGGACTGAACACTGGACCCTGCGGGACTCCGCTAATAACATTAGTCCATGAAGAGCAGTGTCCATTGATTACCACTCTCTGTCTTCTCCCACTCAACCATCCCTTTATCCATAGCAGCAATTTACCTCCAATGCCACACTGCTCCAATTTGTGCAGCAGTCTTCCATGTGCAACAGTATCAAAATGCCTTTCTAAGATCCAAGTATATGATATCAAAGTTATTCCCCGAATCCAGCTCTTTTGTAACTGAATCATAGTATCCAATCAAATTGGTCAGACAAGACTTCCTCTTAACAAAACTATGCTGTGTCTGAGCTATAACTGAAATCTTGTCTAGATGATCCTGCAGTGCTTCTTTAATCAGTGCCTCCATTAATTTCCCTGGAACAGAAGTTAAACTAGCAGGTATGTAATTACCTATGTCTCTCTTTAGCATTAGCATTAGTAGAGGCATATGATGCAAGAAAGCAAGCTTATTCAGCATCAGCCAAAAAAAAAAAAAAAAAACACACACCACTCCCATTTTACCAATCCGTTCGTTCGAAATACCTGTCCAGTTGAGCTTTAAATTTGTTTAGGCTATCAACTTCAACAAGTGATGGAAGTCGGTTCCACCAACCAACCACCCGCTGGCCAAAGGCAAATTCCCGCACATCTATCCGACATCCGTCCTTCCTCAATTTGAATTTATGCCCTCTGAGGTGATTATTCTGAGCAGGATGAAGAATCCCATTGGCATTGAGCATGCTCAAACCATTCAAAGCCTTATGCACCTCTATCAGATCACCTCGCCGGTGCCTAGTCTCCAGACTCTGTCATTTGCAAAACTTAAGCCTTTCTTCGTAAGAGCAACCCTTTGTTCCATTCACTAATCTTGTTGCCCTTCTCTGTACCCGTTCCAGCAGCTCTACATCCTTCTTGAAATGAGGCCTCCAGACCTGTATACAGTACTCAAGATGTGGCCTAACCATTGCCTTATACAAGGGAATAATCACCTCCTTATCCTTGCTAGAAAAATTCCTGTATATCATTGACAAAACACCATGAGCTACTCTTGCAGCTCGTCTCCACTGCTCAGAGAACTTCATATCTGCCTGCACAATTACCCCCAGGTCCTTTTCATTCTCCACCACTGTCAGTGTAGTACCGCATAGTTGATACATTGCTCTGGGGTTACTGTTTCCCAAATGTAGTACTTTACATTTGTCAATGTTAAACTTCATTTGCCACCTCTCAGCCCATCTGTTCAACCTTTCCAGATCCTGTTGCAGCAGCATAGTGTCAGTAGTGTCCTTAACAACCCTGCCAACCTTTGTATCATCTGCAAACTTGGATATTAAACTTGATATCCCATCATCAATATCATTCATAAACACCGAAAACAGCAACGGACCCAACACTGAACCCTGAGGAACTCCACTAATAACATTAGTCTACGTTGAGTAGTGTCCATTGATTACCACTCTCTGTCTTCTGCCACTCAACCATCCCCTTATCCATAGCAGCAATTTGCCTCCAATGCCACACTGCTCCAATTTGTTCAGCAGTCTTCCATGTGCAACAGTATCAAAAGCCTTTCTAAGATCCAAATATATAATATCAAAGTTATTCCCTGCATCCAGTTCTTTTGTGACTACATCATAGTATCCAATCAAATTGGTCAGGCAAGACCTGCCCTTAACAAAACCATGCTGCGTCTGAGCTATAACTGAATTCTTGTCTAGATGATCCTGCAGTGCTTCTTTAACCAGTGCCTCCATTAATTTACCTGGAACAGAAGTTAAATTAACAGGTCTATAATTACTTGTGTCAGTCTTTGATCCTCCTTTATGAATTGGGTTTACATTTGCACATCTCCAGTCCATGGGTACCTCCCCTGAGTCCAAAGAAGCTCTCATAATTATGGCTAGGGGTTTGCTTACTTCCTTTGCTGCCTCCTTTAATATAACTGGATAGATCCCATCCACCCCAGGTGCCTTTTTTATGTTTATCCTCAACAATCTCTCCTCCACTTTCCTCTCAGTTATTACAAAATCATCCAGCTCACTGCCAATGTTTACTTTACCTACATCATTCTCCTTCCTGAATAACTCCTCATGCGTGAATTTAGATGCAAAATACTCGTTTAGATTGTTAGCCACCTGAGCAGGATCCTCAACTGTTGAACCATCAATATCCAGTGGACCAATCTGATTCATCCCTTTCCTTCTTGAGTTTAAATATGTAAAGAACTCTTTTCTGTTTTTCTTTGCATCCTTTGCAAAGGATGTTTCATAGTCTGCCTTTGCCTGCCTAATCTCCTTTGTGACTTGGTTACAGACCAACTTATATCTATCATAGGCTTCCATGTCGCCCATTAATTTGTATGCATGGGATACATACAAATTAATGTCGCCCATTAATTTGTATGTATCCCATGCATTTTTTTTCTCTGTCACATGTCTCATTAGTTCATCTGACAACCATTTAGGCCTAAACCTTGAACAATATTTCTTAGTTAGTATGTAAAGCCTGGTAGCCTCCAAGATTAGTTCCTTGAATGCTTTCCATTTTGAGTTTGCTGTTGGCAACATCATTAGTTGGTCCCACTGTATAGAATTTAAATACTGTCTCAGACCATCATAGTCGCCTTTACGAAAACAAAAACCCTTCCCTTTACCTCTGATGGTAGTTACCTCCTTGAGTAAATCCCACTTCAACACACTGTGATCACTGCCACCTAGTGGTTCATTTATGTGCAGATTCTTAATGCTTGAAGAATCACTACTGATAATCAGATCAAGAGTATTGCTCCCTCTTGTTGCCTCACGAACATGCTGATGTAAAAAACAATCATCCAATAAATCCACAAAAGCGTTGCTAGTGTGCTAGTAACCAACCCACAAATTCCAGTCAATATCTGGGAAATTAAAATCCCCCATTATAAGACTCTGATTTACTGGCCCACTCTATTTCCCTGTACAATATCTTATTATACTCATCAGAGTCATTAGGCCTATAGCACACTCCTACTCCCAATTTTGATTTCCCTATGCTTATGTCACACCAAACTGACTCGACACTGCCCTGTCCATCGATGTCGACTGGCTTCACTTCCTTGGACTTTGTGTTTCTTAATTAATAGCATAACCCCTCCTCCCCTCCTGTCCTGTCTATCCTTTCTATACACATTGTATTCCCCAAATTCCAGTTCCGCATTACTTATATCTGTGTGACACCACGTCTCTGATATCCCAACAATATCTGCCTTTGATGTTTTGAGCAATACCTCAAATTCATCAAATTTATTTACCAAACTCCTAGCATTGGTGTACACGCAGGTATACATGCACCTGTTTCTGTTCTTAGCTACCCTAACACAACCCATGTGTTTACTTGTACCGCAATAACTCCCAGCAGTCTCTGAAATATCCGGCACCTTGTTTTTCAGGCTTCTGCTCATTTCAATAGAAGCAGTGCAAGAATCACTTCCACCTCTGCCAGTGGCTACTGTTAATCTATTAGTCCTTGTATCCCCCCCCAACTAGTAGTTTTCCGACCCACCTAACACTGCCTCGACAGCATCAGCAAAAATTCTTGCACCCTTTCTATTTAAATGTATCCCATCCCTGTAGAAGCAATCTCTCCTGTTAACAAGTACAGTCCAGGTTGAAAAAAATTCTACCCCTTGAGCCTTGCACAATCCCTCCAGGGCCGAATTGATCGACAAGGCTCTCATCATATACTCCCTCCTATCGTGTCTGGGCAGAATTGCAGACACTTTCAAATTCAACCCTAATTCACGGCTTTTTTTCAACAGTGACCGGTACTTGCTAAGTAATTCCGCCGGTCTCCTACTCTTAATATCATTAGTGCCAACGTGTACAACTATATCACCTTTTGTGTCCTTAAAAGATGATATCCGCTCTACAACGTCATCAACCTTTGCCCCTGGCAGACATACCCTGGTCCTATTCCTCCTATCCTTTTTACAAAGCATGTTCCCCATTTCCCTGACAATAGAGTCACCAACAACTACTAGTTCCTGTGGGACCAGCGCATTCTGCCTAGGGGGCTGCCTCTGTGTTGCCTGATGACCAAGTGCAAGCTCTGGTGTTGATGTGGGCAGCTGAGAACTTGATGGGCCCCTCAATTTATTTACTTCGAGGGCATCCACCCTGTCCTTCAAGCTCTCATAAAGGCCCATAACAACGCTGAGTTGTCGCCTGATTTCCTTGCACTCCTTACATCGTGCACACACAAAGACATCCCCCTTGGCAGTATCATGTCCCGTACCCGACTGCTCCGCAAACATCAAGCAAACAGTGCATTTTAAAAGACTGTGATTCATAGGGCAACTGCCCCCCTCAGTTCTCCCCCGAACCACAGCACTCCCATTAGCTTGAGCCTTTTGCTTTGCTGCTCTGGTCAGAGTCATGATTCCGATTTAATTCAATAAAATTTCAAAACAAAAATTAAATCCTTAAGTTATATCCCAAAACAGTTATGTTATATATTTTTTTTCGGTATCTAGTGTTTTCTACGAGTTCCCTTTATACAACTTCTGTATCACGTGTACCACTATAGTTATGTATTAATTATTTGTTACGATTAAGTCGTTATTTACAATTAAGTTGTCTAGTTGATCCTGCAGTGCTTCTTTAATCAGTGCCTCCATTAATTTCCCTGGAACAGAAGTTAAACTAGCAGGTATGTAATTACCTATGTCTCTCTTTGATCCTCCTTTGCGCATTGGCTTGACATTTGCACATCTCCAGTCCATGGGTACCTCTCCTGAGTTCAAGGAAGCTCTCATAATTATGGCTAAGGGTTTGCTTACTTCCTTTGCTGTCTCCTTTAATATAACTGGATAGATCCCATCCACCCCTGGTGCCTTTTTTATGTTTTCAACAATTTTTCCTCTATTTCCTTCTCAGTTATTACAAAATCATCTAGCTCACTGCCAGAGTTTAAATCACCTCTGGCATTCCCCTCCCTGAATAACTTCTCATGTGTGAATGTAGATGCAGAATACTCATTTAGTTTGTTAGCCACCTGAGCAGGATCAGGTGGCTAACAAACTAACCATTAATATCCAGTGGACCAATCTGATTTATCCCTTTCCTTCTAGAGTTTACATAGGTAAAGAACTCATTGCTGTTTTTCTTTGCATCCTTTGCCAAAGATTTCTCACAATCTGCCTTTTCCTGCCTAATCTCCTTCATGACTTGGTTACAGAGTGTCTTATATCTGTCATAGGCTTCCATGTCACCCATTAATTTATATGTATCCCATGCATTTTTATTCTCTGCTACATGTCTCATTAGTTCATCTGACATCTGTTATGCCTAATCCTTGAACAATATTTCTTAGTTGGTATGTAATGCCTAGTAGCTTCCATGATTAATTCTTTGAATGCCTACCATTTTGAATTTGCTGTTGGTAACATCATCGGTTGCTCTCGCTGTATAAAATTTAAATACTGGCTCAGACCGCCGTAGTCGCCTTTACGAAAGCAAAAACCCTTCCCGTTACCTCTTTGAATAAATCCAACTTCAGCACACTGTGATCACTGCCACCTAGTGGTTCCTTTATCTGCAGATTCTTAATGCATGAAGAATCACTACTAATAATCAAATCAAGAGTATTACTCCCTCTAGTTGCCTCCTGAACATGCTTATGTAGGCAACAATCATCCAATAAATCCGCAAAAGCCTTGCTAGTGTTGTGAGTGACCAACCCACAAATTGCAGTCAATATCCGGGAAATTAAAATCCCCCATTATAAAACTCTCTGATTTACTGGCGCACTCTGTTTCCCTGTACAGTTTTTTATTATACTCATCAAAGTCATTAGGCTTATTACACACTCCTACTCTCAATTTTGATCTCCTAGTGCTTATGTTACACCAAATTACCTGCATTTGATCGTCAAATGATGGTAGAACAATTTCACATCATCAGAGAAATAAATTGCTCAATTCTTACCTTAGGTGTATCCTTGAAGAACATATTTTTCTGCCATTTTGATGCTTTGAAAAGATCTTGGTGCTGAATCTCCCCCCCCCCCCTCCAAAATATGATTTCTGGTTGCACCACTAAAACTGATAAAAGAATTGGACAAACAGAAGATTTATATTAGGTTAATTCTGCTGTTTAACTGATGAATAAAAGCTGCCTAGATTGGAAGCATGCCAAAAGTTCACTGCTGTTGGTGATGATTCATTACAGATGAAAGATTTGCAGATAGAAAAAAGATTAGATCAAAAATGCATGAATCCACTTGCATGCTTCCTTCTTGAATGCTTTGGAAGATTCATGTAGGTGGACTTTTGAATGCTTTCATGTATGTGCTTTGAACTAGGAAATCCTTCAAAAAATTTGAGGAATATTGGGATGTAGCACACTTAGGGTGCAGGGACCCTTACCTTCTGGGTTCCCCTTTAATAGTTATATGTACACAAATGTAAATAAGGAATGTAACCAGCTCCATGTTATAATTGGTTTTATATTGTTCACCGCTGATTGGAAAAATTTCGGTTTGCCATTTTTAGGGTAATGTGACTTTATAGATGTCAAGTATAATATCTACACAGCTAAATAATTTATATAAAAAATAGTGTTGAGTACAAAAGTAGCAACCATGTAAAATAGTATATGTTCTCCTTAAAGAGTATACTGTATCTGGTATCGCTATAAAACACACTTGCTTGATTTGATCATAAGTTATGAGTCATGATGTTTTCAATACAGTCCACAAACCCAAATGTGGGATGGTGATCATCATGCTCTCTGAGCCACAAAAATTTCATTTAAAAAAAACCGATCTTGATCACTTTCTTTGTTAGTAAGAGAACTGGTTTAGGCCTAAATGGATGTCAGATGAACTAATGAGGCATATGGCAGAGAAGAAAAATGCATGGGGGTACATACAAATTAACACGTGACACAGAAGCCTATGATAGATACAAGTTGATCTGTAACCAAGTTACAAAGGAGGTTAGGCAGGCAAAGGCAGATTACGAGAGATCCTTGGCAAGGGATGCGAAGAAAAACAGCAAAGAGTTCTTTACTTATGTAAACTCTAGAAGGAAGGGCATGAATCAAATTGGTCCACTTGATATCGATGCGTCAACTGTTGATGACCCTGCTCAGGTAGCTAACAAACTAAATGAATATTTTGCATCGACATTCACACATGAGGAGTTATTCAGCGAGGGGAATGCCAGAGGTGTACTCAACTCTAGCAGTAAGCTAAAGAATCTTGTAATAACTGAGAGTAAAGTGGAGGAGAAATTGTTGAAGATAAACACAAGAAAGGCACCTGGGGTGGATGGGATCTATCCAGTTATATTAAAGGAGGCAGCAAAGGAAGTAAGCAAACCCTTAGCCATAATTATGAGCTTCCTTGGACTCAGAGGAGGTACCCATGGACTGGAGATGTGCAAATGTGACCCCAATTCACAAGGGAGGATCAAAGGCTGACACAAGTAATTATAGACCTGTGAGTTTAACTTCTGTTCCTGGAAAATTAATGGAGGCACTGGGTAAAGAAGCACTGCAGGATCATCTAGACAAGACTTCAGTTATAGCTCAGACACAGCATAGTTTTGTTAAGGGGAAGTCTTGCCTGACCAATTTGATTGGATACTATGATGCAGTTACAAAAGAGCTGGATTCGGGGAATAACTTTGATATCATATACTTGGATCTTAGAAAGGCTTTTGATACTATTGCACATGGAAGACTGCTGCACAAATTGGAGCAGTGTGGCATTGGAGGCAAATTGCTGCTATGGATAAAGGGGTGGTTGAGGGGGAGAAGACAGAAAGTGGTAATTAATGGACACTGCTCATCATGGACTAATGTTATTAGTGGAGTCCCTCAGGGTTCAGTATTGGGTCCTTTATTGTTTTCTGTATTTATAAATGATATTGATGATGGTATATCAAGCTTAATGTCCAAGTCTGCAGACGATACGAAGGTTGGCAGGGTTGCCAAGGACACTACTGACACTATGCTGCTGCAACAGGATCTGGAAAGGTTGAGCAGATGGGCTGAGAGGTGGCAAATGAAGTTTAACATTGACAAATGTAAAGTACTACATATGGGAAACAGCAACCCCGGAGCAACGTATCAACTATGTGGTACTACACTAACAGTGGTAGAGAATGAAAGGGACCTGGGGGTGGTTGTGCAGGCAGATATGAAGTTCTCTGAGCAGTGCAGACGAGCTGCAAGAGTAGCTCATGGTGTATTGTCAATGATATATAGGAATTTTTCTAGCAGGGATAAGGAGGTGATTATTCCCTTGTATAAGGCAATGGTCAGGCCACACCTAGAGTACTGTATACAGGTCTGGAGGCCTCATTTCAAGAAGGATGTAGAGCTGCTGGAACGAGTACAGAGAAGGGCAACAAGATTAGTGAATGGAACAAAGGGGGTGCTCTTACAAATAAAGGCTTAAGTTTTGCGAATTACAGTGTCTGGAGACTAGGCAGCAGCGAGGTGATCTGATAGAGGTGTACAAAGCCTTGAATGGTTTGAGCATGCCCAATGCTGATGGGATTCTTCCTCTTGCTCAGAATAATCACCTGAGAGGGCATAAATTCAAATTGAGGAAAGACAGATGTAGGATAGATGTGCGGAAATTTTCCTTTAGCCAGCGGGTGGTTGGTAGGTGGAACAGACTTCCATCCCTTGTCGTGGAAGTTGATAGCCTAAATAAGTTGAAGGCTCAGCTGGACAGGTATTTCAAACGAACAGAGGGGTGAAGTGGAAGTGGTTATTTTTTATTTATTTATTTTACTTTATTTATTTATTTATTTATTTTTTTTGGCTGATGCTGCATAAGCTTGCTTTCTTGCATCAAATGCCTCTACTAATGCTAATGCTAACTGTACATGAGGAATTTATTTCACCAAGTAAGACAGGTGAGTAATTTATTTCACCAAGTAAGTATAACAAGTACTGTGAGTATGCACAAGGTTTGCATTGTTTGGTTGAAAGAATTTGCTGGGTAAGGCCTCAGTTTTCAAAAACAGGCAGATGGTTCCTGTTACATGAAATACTAGGCTGCGGCCAATTCAAGAGTTCCGCTGGTTTGAAGTTGCCATAGTTGATGAGACCACATAGTCTTTCATTCTGGGATTGAGGGTGGGGGGAATTCTGGGTTGTAGAGCTAAACTACTTCCGGTTTATCTGTCTTGGACTGTTTATTTCTCAAAATCAAATCCAAGCTGAAAGGACAATTTGGTGATATAGAGAACATGGCAAAGGAAGTGGTGGTAGTCAGTTCAAATTGCATTTAAAAAATGTTTCCAGTAGGTTCTATGAGTGAACTTACAGGTGTGTCGACACTCAAGGATACTTTGAAAACTATTAAAAACTACTTTCGTTCTAACGTGATTTCTTTTAATTTGTCTCTGTTCTGGAGCTCAGTTTATATATACTGTATATGATATAATATATATAACTAAAAAGGAAAATAAAATAATACTATACTCCATAATGAAGGGAAGAATGAAGAAAAATCAAATAAAGGTGGAGGGTGAAGAAAAGTAATGAAAGGAGTGCTAAAGCATGCACGGACAAAAGATATATATATATAAAGGAACTATACTTATATACTGTATATGTATAGAAATCTTTGCTGCAACAACAGTTACTTTATATACAATGCAATACGGCCCATCATGGTCACAAGGCCAGGAGTTAACAAAAGTGAAATTATGACAACCTACATGACAGGTGCACACTTCTAGATAGTGGGCATACTATGTCAGGTTATATATATATATATATTGTAAGATCAATGGGAGAAGGAGTATAAAAAGGAAGTTGATTATGGACCAAGGTAACTGATAGCCAGAAAGAACCTCATGACCATAATAGTATAATTAGCATGCAAATAAAAGTAGTAGAGATAAGAGAAGTAAGTAAAGAAAAGTTGTAGAGATAAGAAGGGAAAAAAGAAAGGAAAAAACAAATTCGTATATAAAGAAATAAGTCAAAAATATTACACTATATATATACATGAATATATTGTCGTTTTCAAGTGTCAATCACCAGAATTGTCCGAGAAGACGACAATATACTGTCCTCTGTGTTTCTAAGATAAAGTACGTGCCGTGGCAAAATAGTATCGGGAAAAAAAATATATGCCAATGTAAAATTTAAGCTATAAGGTGGCATATAATTTAAGGTTGACATGACAGAGGACCCAATAACAGTTATTAGCATTAGCATTAGTAGAGGCATTTGATGCAAGAAAGCAAGCTTATGCAGCATCAGCCAAAAAAATTAAATTAAAATAAATAAATAAAAAATAACCACTTACACTTCACCCCTCTGTTCGTTCAAAATACCTGTCCAGCCGAGCCTTAAACTTATTTAGGCTATCAACTTCCATGACAAGGAATGGAAGTCTGTTCCACCTACCAACCACCCGTTGGCCAAAGGCAAATTTCCGCACATCTATCCTACATCTGTCTTTCCTCAATTTGAATTTATGCCCTCTCAGGTGATTATTCTGAGCAAAAGGAAGAATCCCATCAGCATTGAGCATGCTCAAACCATTCAAGGCTTTGTACACCTCTATCAGATCACCTCGCTGCTGCCTAGTCTCCAGACACTGTAATTTGCAAAACCTAAGCCTTTCTTCGTAAGAGCACCCCTTTGTTCCATTCACTAATCTTGTTTCCCTTCTCTGTACTCGTTCTAGCAGCTCTACATCCTTCTTGAAATGAGGTCTCCAGGCCTGTATACAGTACTCTAGGTGTGGCCTGACCATTGCCTTATACAAGGGAATAATCACCTCCTTATTCCTGCTAGAAAAATTCCTATATATCATTGACAATACACCATGAGCTACTCTTGCAGCCTGTCTGCACTGCTCAGAGAACTTCATATCTGCCTGCACAACCACCCCCAGTTCCCTTTCATTCTCTACCACTGTCAGTGTAGTACCACAGAGTTGATATGTTGCTCTGGGGTTGCTGTTTCCCACATGTAGTACTTTACATTTGTCAATGTTAAACTTCATTTGCCACCTCTCAGCCCATCTGCTCAACCTTTCCAGATCCTGTTGCAGCAGCATAGTGTCAGTAGTGTCCTTGAAAACCCTGCCAACCTTCGTATCGTCTGCAAACTTGGACATGAAGCTTGATATACCATCATCAATATCATTTATAAATACAGAAAACAATAAAGGACAAATACTGAACCCTGAGGGACCCCACTAATAACATTAGTCCACGATGAGCAGTGTCCATTGATTACCACTCTCTGTCTTCTCCCCCTGAACCACCTCTTTATCCATAGCGGCAGTTTGCCTCCAATGCCACACTGCTCCAATTTGTGCAGCAGTCTTCCATGTGCAAACAGTATCAAAAGCCTTTCTAAGATCCAAGTATATAATATCAAAGTTATTCCTGCATCCAGTTCTTTTGCGACTGCATTATAGTATCCAATCAAATTGGTCAGGCAAGACTTCCCCTTAACAAAACCATGCTGTGTCTGAGCTATAACTGAAGTCTTGTCTAGATGATCCTGCAGTGCTTCTTAACCAGTGCCTCCATTAATTTTCCGGGAACAGAAGTTCAACTCCCAGGTCTATAATTACTTGTGTCAGCCTTTGCTCCTCCTTTGTGAATTGGGGTCACATTTGCACATCTCCAGTCCATGGGTACCTCCCCTGAGTCCAAGGAAGCTCTCATAATTATGGCTAAGGGTTTGCTTACTTTCATTGCTGCCTCCTTTAATATAACTGGATAGATTCCATCCACCCCAGGTGCCTTTCTTGTGTTTATCTTCAACAATTTCTCCTCTACTTTACTCTCAGTTATTACAAGATTCTCTAGCTTACTGCCAGAGTTGAATACACCTCTGGCATTCCCCTCGCTGAATATCTCCTCATGTGTGAATGTCGATGCAAAATATTCATTTAGTTTGTTAGCTACCTGAGCAGGATCATCAACAGTTGACCCATCAATATCAAGTGGACCAATCTGATTCATCCCCTTCCTTCTAGAGTTTATATAAGTAAAGAACTCTTTGCTGTTTTTCTTCGCATCCCTTGCCAAGGATTTCTCATAATCTGCCTTCGCCTGCCTAAGCTCCTTTGTAACTTGGTTACAGATCAACTTGTATCTATCATAGGCTCTGCTGTCACGTGTTAATTTGTATATATCCCATGCATTTTTCTTCTCTGCCATATGCCTCATTAGTTCATCTGACATCCATTTAGGCCTAAACCTTGAACAATATTTCTTAGTTGGTATGTAAAGCCTAGTAGCTTCCAAGATTAGTTCTTTGAATGCTTCCCATTTTGAATTTGCTGTTGGTAACATCATCAGTTGATCCCACTGTATAGAATTTAAATACTGTCTCGGTCCACCGTAGTCGCCTTTACGAAAGCAATACCCCTTCCCTTTACCCCTAATGGTAGTTACCTCTTTGAGTAAATCCCACTTCAGAACACTGTGATCACTGCCACCTAGTGGTTCATTTATCTGCAGATTCTTAATGCATGAAGAATCAGT
The DNA here is from genome assembly GCF_048544385.1 of Mastigoproctus giganteus. Lineage (NCBI taxonomy): Eukaryota > Metazoa > Arthropoda > Arachnida > Uropygi > Thelyphonidae > Mastigoproctus > Mastigoproctus giganteus. The sequence continues at coordinate 211,120,248 of NC_143576.1, read as the reverse complement.
ACTGATAATCAAATCAAGAGTATTACTCCCCCTAGTTGCCTCCCAAACATGCTGATGTAGAAAACAATCATCCAATAAATCCACAAAAGCCTTGCTAGTGTGTGAGTGACCAGCCCCCAAATTCCAGTCAATATCTGGGAAATTAAAATCCCCCATAATAAGACTCTCTGATTTACTGGCCCACTCTATTTCTCTGTACCGTTTCTTATTATACTCA